>NC_060959.1:10961406-10973906 GCF_910589235.1 Vespa crabro
TTGGCAAAGGATTCGATGTCCGAGAAGGCAGAATCGCTCGAGGCAGCGATGGCCACTTAACCACATTGCGACGGGCATTAGCGCTAACGAAGTTAACTAGAGCTCGATTAAACCGATTTAGAGGGGGTGGAAGGAGAGAAAGAGAAAGATAGGGTAGGAGGGACAGAGAGAGATAGAGAGAGAGTATGAACGATAGCAGAACAGAGAGAGAGAGAGAGAGAGATGAAAGGACGAAAGGCCTAACTAAAACCCTCTGGTGATCTTCGACTAATCCGGGATCCTTGAGTCAAATTAGCGGCTTTCGCTAACTCTCTTCCTCGTTCATCTTCTTTACCTCGAAATCCGACTTCTCAACGGAGAGCTCATTGCTCTCCATCGAAGATCGATCAGATCGAGCTACTTTTCGAGAAAGAGACTTATGCTTCTCCAATGAAAGCCAATAATTAGAAGAATTTCAACTCCAAGACGATTATCATTTATCCTCGAGTAAACGTACATAATATATACACAAACATTTGTATTTACATATTTGTATATACACATATTTGTGTTATTGGAAAGGACTGTATACGGATTATTAGTCATAATATTTGCAAATGTTTACCACAGCCCTACGATGGAGAACTGTTTTGCTTCGTTAAAAGTTTCAACGGAGCTTGTAATAAACGATGAATAGACAACATTCATAAACAAGGCTGAAACACTCGTGTGTCTTTGCGCGTATATATATATATATATATATATATATATATATATATATATATATATATATATATATATGTATGCAAGTATCAATGCGAGAGAGAAATAGAGAGAGAGAGAGAGAGAGAGAAAGAGAGGATTATGAAGGGTGAAGGGGGTGGCTCGAGTCTCGTTCAGAGGATTCAGGCACGGACTCTGTAGACCCTTGGCCGTCTAGAATCAAGATTATAAATATTGATCCTGAGCGTCCTTGAGAGTAGAGTGCACTCGTCGAGTCCCTCTCATCCCGCATTTCTATACTCGCCAAACTCGAGGGGGATTCTTCCAAGTGAAATTGAAATCCAAGAGGTTCCTTCGAATCAGGATCGACTCGAAAGAGAGTCAAAGTCGTCGTTTGGGGCCAAATTAAAATGGGGGAGATAGACCAAATTCGGACTTGGCCAAATTCATTCCTGGAGAAACGAATTTCTATCGGTTAATGATATTACCGAGGCGTGATCAATCGAAATTCATTAAATTTATCAAATAAATCGATGAAATTTATCAAACAATCGAGAATACATTTTTGAAAGGAGAAACGTATAGAACAACATATTGAACGATTTTTATTTAATTCGATCCTATCTTTACAATGACTAATTTACCGTCTAGGGTTGTCTTGATAATACGAAAATTCGATTGAATCGAGACACGCTTCGACGAACTCACAAGTGGCTTACTTTTTCGCAGTGCACGGGCGTTTCCAATCATCCTACTCTGCCTTCTTTTACGATACTTTTCCGCTCGAAGCGTAGACGGTTAGAAAAGAAAAATAAAAAGAAAGGATGGAAGGAAAGAAAAGAATAAAAAGAGAAAAGAATAGAGAACGATATCGGATGCGTCTCGTTAGCACAATTGCAACGAGCAAGCGAAAAGGCATCGGTGCTCCACTTTGATGGCCATTTCAAGCACCCCTATAGGTACCTCGGACTTTGCTAAATTCACGTAGAACGAGCAACCTTCCGTTCAAATACTTTTCTACTTTTCCGAAACGATCTTTGTATTAGCACTTAACCGCGTTGAAAAATCCTACCGTACCAATTTCAATCGTTTTCACTTAAGGAAATAAAAAAGAAAAAAAAAAAAGAAACAAACAGGATTCTTTAAGAGTTTATGTGTTTTTTTTTCTTTTTTTACAATGAATAATACATAAAAAAATTTTATAAATTATCATATTAAGATATAATAAAATACCAACGGTCGATCTTCGAACAATTTTCTACTCTATGAAAATTTGATACGTTCGAAACGTTTAATATGCATTAAGAAAATTATATTTTAATATTGCAAAAGTTCTTACTTTTGTAAGTGGATCGTCGTTCGAAGGAAAATATTGTAAGAGATAAGAAATCGTTTGCTCGAGCAAGACGCAACCCTTCACGTTCAAGATCTTTTTCTTTTTCGAAGAGAAAAGAAAGAAAAAAAAGAGAAAGAAGAAGATGAAGTAGAAGTAGAAGAGAAAGGAGAAGAAAGAAAAAGAAAGAAAGAGATAAAAAGGGAGAAAGAAATACAACTAGGTAGAGTTACCCTACGCTACATCGGGGCCTAGGTAGGTATGATGGTGGCTTCCGAGTCTCGTGGTTTTCCACGGCGGCGTATAGCTCTCTCGTTTATATATCTACTCACACGAGACAGCGTGAGTTCGCTTCGTGCGGACGCCGATGTAGAAAGGATCGTGGAGGCACAACGTGCGGTTTGAAAGACCCTTTGAAGTTTCTAAAAGCCACCTGCTTGCGCGTCTGAGGCACTAACCTCGCGAGGGAAAGAAAATGGAGGAAGAAAAGAGAGAGAGAGAGAGAGAGAGAGAGAGAAAGAGAGACAGAGAAAAAAGGAATAAGAAGAAGAAGAAGAAGAAGAAGAAGAAGAGAGGGTGAACCTAAGTCTATCCTTAAATATGAGTCTAGACTGAGAGGATGCGCTTTACGAGAAGCTGTTACGCGTTAGCCAGACTCGAATATACGAGAAAGTTACATTATTGTTTGAATATTAAACTTCTCTCAATTGTTAAATATATTTCTTTATCAAATATTTTCTTAAAGAAGATTATACCCTTTTGGGAAGGTTTATTTTTTGTTTTTCTTCTTTATATTTTTTCTTGTTCCTTTATATTTTTTTCGTTTTTTTTTTCTTTTTCTTTTTTAATTTTTTCTTCTTTAATCACACCTATATATCAATGCAATTATTATGGGAGCAAGTATAATTGTTTATTGTATTAATGAAAAAGAAAAAAATAGTTCTTTTCAAAGAGAAATGCATTGTCGAAAATAAAGATAAATGTTTGCCGAAGCTATTAGAGTTCTTTTTATTCTCCCCCTCTTCTGCCTTCGTAGGCCCTGGCTGTCACAACCTCTCTGTGATTAGGACGACGTAGGATAGCTTGTTCTCGTTTTTCGTGCAAACAGACACTCCGTGAGGCAGGGATTTTGCAGTAGTGAACGAGTACGAGTACGACGACGACGACGACGACGACGTCGTCGTTAAACGAGCTCGCGTACCCTCCTCTCGAAGGGAGATTCTGTTTCATCGAAATCAGAGGGGTAAGTATGGGGGTTGGTTTAGAAGAGAGCGTAGCTTTTCGGCTAATGAGCCATGGGCAGGGGTGTGGTCAAAGTTCGAAGAAAACGGGGGAGTACGCGTTTTCTTTCCTAGACCTTCTGCTTTTCTAAATGTATTCTATGCCCTCTTCACTTAAACCTCTTTTCTTTTGTGGAGCGTATAGAGATAAAAAAAAAAAAAAAGAAAAAAAAAGAAAGAAAGAAAGAAAGAAAGAAAGAAAGAAAAATAATCGTACGATGGTGTAAACGCGATCGTTGAAAAAAATGTAACTCGATTGCTGAAGAAATCGACTTTATGAATTTAATTTTTGACAATGACAAAAAAAAAAAAGAAAAGAAGAAGAAAAAAAGAAAAAAAGAAAGAGATACTAAAATCGAATGGAATGATTTAAATATATTATAGATTATAATTTTTCGATATAATAATAGACGAGACATGAAAATTATCCAAGCCGTAGGTTATAAGAGTGAAGACCGCGAAGTGATAATACGATTTTCGAAGGTCGAAGGTCGGCAACAAGAAGGTGAGAGGAGAATGGCAATGCCGACACCTTTGGCAGACGATTTACGTGCGAAAGAGAACGAAGGTGAAGGGTGCGCTGCACGTACCACCAGACGAGACAGCGCATTTGTCGGCGTTCTCCTACTCTCTCTCTCTCTTTCTCTCTCTCTCTCTCTCTCTCTCTCTCTCTCTCTCTCTTTCATACTCACCATCCCTTTACTTCACGTTGCTTCCTTCTCGCAAAATCACATCGCCGTGTTGGCGAACGCAATGTAGCAAGTAATTCGGTTATCACGCGATTGTCCGTAGTGGTAGTGATAGTAGAGGCATAGCACGTGTTCTCTCTCTCTCTTTCTCTCCATCTCTCTCCCTCTCATTCTATTTTCACTCTCAGTATCTCACTCCGTTGCTCGTTTATCTTCCATCTCTCTTTCTCTCTCTCTCTCTCTCTCTCTCATACACACACACTCTTGCTCTCGCTCTTTGTATCCTTCTTCTTCGCGCAGTCATCTCTTCTAGAACAGGGCCGAGCCGCGTACTTGTCCATTAATGCTAAAAGCGTAGTACACTCGATTATCACGTCGTTGTGCATGGCTGAAAACTGAAAATGCCGTTGGCCCTTTGACGCTGCAGGGTAAGAGCACACGCCTACGACAGCTGCGAGGATGACGACGGTACTAGTGCCGGTGATAGTGTGATAATCGTAGTAGTAGTAGTAGTAATAGTAGTAGTAGTAGTAGGTGGATAGGTAGGTAGGTAGTGGTGGTAGTGCTGATGTCGGGGGTGAGTTTAACCACCTCGACGCGCGTTAGATCCACCGTGAAAATTCCAGTAACAACTTTGGCCACGGATTTAGGCGAACTACCCTCTTTGAATATTTTCCATCTCTGTCTATCTTAATCCCGTACAGGTTCGAATATTTTGCCTATCGAATTTTTCCGTTAAATAAGATTTTAAGCATCTAATGTTTTTTTCAATAATATTTTTATAAATTTATAATTATAATATTTTTTACCAAGTGTTATACAATCATCGACGACTTTTTAATGAAATGATTACGATCAAATGAATAAGTAATCTTCAATGGCAAAGCTTAAAGAAATTTTCTCGGTTTAGTAGAACGTGCAAAACAATAAAATTTCCGAACGCGTACTAAACGCGAACCATGTGTCTTCCTTTCCGTAGCAGTAAACGTTGCACGTTTCGCTCGACGGCCCGTCGATACGCGATAATGGATTCGGCATCGGGTTCACGTTATTATACCGAATTAGAACAAACGTTTTCAATTATACGAAAATTGGCGCGAAGCACACCGCACTCGTTCGCAACAAACGCGTACTGGTGGTTTTCGAAATCGAAAAATTAAATTTACTTAATTAAATGGATACGCTTCGATCACTGGTAAACTTTTTTTTCGAGACGAACGCGTATACATATTTTCTTTCAATGTATTAATGTTATTGTTATATCTTTTATCGTCCATTTGAAATAAAAAAAAAAAAAAAAAAAAAAAAAAAAAAAAAAAAAAACAGAAATATCTATCAGTTTAATTATTGATAATTAATTGATGATGGTTAATCAACGTTCGATCGAAAGCAATAGTATGGAAAATCGTAGTACGTTGTAATAAACGTTTGCGAAATATTTCATCGATTCCTGAAAGTGTAACAATTAATTTCAATTGTCCGAAAGTTTCGGCGCCATTTGTAGCAAAGACATCTGGCCGTCGCCACGGCAAAACTTTTCCTTTGTGACACATTGGATGAAATTTCCAAATTACCCCGTGGTAAAATCGTTAATCAACCTCTGAAAATGGTGTGTTGAATTAAACGTGCAACCCTCGAGCAACGTTTTCGTACTATCTACATCGACTTATCTCAACGTTTCTAATTACAAAAAGCCAAGACATTTTTATAAAGAGAAACTATAGTGGTGGTAACGATGAGAGCACTTTCGTCATAAAGAGACATTCAAAAGGATCGCGGAAAGAAAAATAATTACAGTTCCGACTTCCAATCTTCTCGCTCTCTGGAGAATTTTCTGTGAGTCGAGAGGGACGACGGAGGGAAAGGGAAGTCTCAAGTAGAGGAAGAAAAGCAGAATTTATGTATGAACGTCTTGAGAACTTTAATATGAAGAACGGTAACTAATAAGAGAAACGGAAGATAGAAATAGTGAAAGAGAGAAAAGCTAAGAGAAAAAGAGAGAGAGAAAACTTTTTCGACCCTTGGGAAAAGATATACATATATATATATATATATATATATATATATATATATATATCTTATCTATATATATGTATATACATATCATAACGATATGTTCGAGAATATTCGAAAAAAGAAATTTCAAAAAAGAAATATTCGAAAAAGAAAATCGAGAGCTAGGTGAGAATTGATCGAACCATTCGTCTTTGATTTCTTTTTTTTTCAGTTTCACGATTTTGTGCTCGTAGGTTTTCTCTCTCTCTCTCTCTCTCTCTTTCTCTCTCACGCTTTCTTTCTCGTACTCTCTAAAGCTGATTGCGCTGGGAATATAATTTGATTGCTCCGGTGGCCGGTCTCAATAGACGCGGTAATCCTAGCTCGCGGCTTAATGAAAAAGTATTATTGCCTATTCTTCTTCGAGCGGGCTCTGCTAATCCCGCCGCGCCCGAAATTGCACTTCCGCGTTATACGATAACGAAAGGAAAAGACGAAAAATGAAAGGAAAGAGAATGTTTAAACGACCAAGAGAACGACCAATACTTGTAACTTTCAATATTTTTCTACGAACACGATCAACAAATAAATAATGTTTCAAATTTATTGAAAGAATATTCGATGGTTGTATCACGAAATTTATTACTAAATCATGAAGATGAAAGGAATAAACGATTGGGGAGATGAAAAATATGAAAGAAAAAAGTATTAAGAAAAAAAAAAAAAATGAAAGAGAGAGAGAGAAAGAGAGAGAGAAAGAGAGAGAGAAAGAGAAAAAAAAAGACAAAACATAAAAGAATCGTACGTCGATCGTACAAAGAAAAGATAAGAGAGAAAAAGAGGAGGAGGAGGAGGAGGAGGAGGAAGAGGAGAAGGAGGAAAAGGAGAAGAGTTTGAAAGGGGGATGGAGAAAATAAAGGGCAACTCGCTGTATTCCTTAAATTGGGTTAATGCACTGTCCGAAGGACCAAGTGGAAAGGGAGAAGAAAAGTCGACTTCGAAGTTCACCATAAGACTCGAAGAGCAGCTTTCGTCTTCTTTTTCTTGTCTCTACTCTTATTGCGTTATATTATTATCTTTAGACGGACTTTGAGAGATAGGGAGAGAGAGAGAGAGAGAGAGAGAGAGAGAGAGACATCAGACGCATCGATAGCAAGAAAGATGATTTATGGCCATTAAGAAGATTCTACTATGATTTTTCACAAGAGACGCATAAGACGCCCGTTTGTTTTAGTCTCTCTCTCTCTCTCTCTCTCTCTCTCTCTCTCTCTCTCTCTGTCTGTTTCAAATCCATTTCATTTTAATCCATTTCAAATTTATTGAGATATTAAATCAAATTTGATTTTCTCTTTCTCTCTCTCTTTCTCATTTTATCTCTATCTCTCTCTCTCTCTCTCTCTCTCTCTCTCCATCTCTCTCGAAACATTTGAAAAATGAAATAAGAATAATTAATAAAGAATTAAATCGAAAGGAATGAATGAACAATAATTAGTCTTATTTTTTCTTGCTTATTTTAAGCAGTTATCTATTCGAAAAGAATTTGATGGGTTACTCGTGACATCGTCTCGACGTCGCAGGTTGTTAAAAATGAAAAGAACGAGAAACGGAAGCGTGGGAATAGCGCGATAACAGCTACGAAAAATAGTCTAAGAAGCTGAACGTTTATGGACCAATGTCTTATTCTCGTAGAGAAAAGAGAAAACGAGTAGAAAGATAAAGAAAAAAAAAAGTAGAGAGACAAAGAAAAACGGCATGTCGTCGTTGTCGTCGACACAATCGTAAACTTATCGAAGTACAAGAAGGGCTGCACGTCTTGGAGCCCTTCCATGCGCGTCTCGACGCCTCTACGGCATTTCGAACTCTTGTAAATCTCTTTCCTACGCTCGCAAAGTTTACTTCGCCTTTATCGTTGCCTCGTAGAGCTCGTTAATGACGCTGTAAATCGTTCGCTGCTTAACCGTATTCTCTCTCTCTCTCTCTCTCTCTCTCTCTCTCTCTCTCTCTGTATTTCTCTCTCTCTCTTTTTTGACTTGACACAAGTCGTTTATCTAGTTGACTCTTGGCCAATTAATTATGTCCTCCTCTATTTCGACGACAAATTATTATTCGATCGATTATATCGTAACAATTTTATCCATAATAAATTATAATACTGATTGGTTAATTAAACTACAATAGAACAAATTTATATTTTAAAAATTATACATCATCGTTCGTATAGATTAAAATCAATTATTTAATAATTGAATCATCGTCTTTTATTTTTGAATAATATTTCGTTCAATATTTTCTATACAGATACGTTTTAGACGTCAATAAAGAGGAGCCATTGAAAATACGCCATTGATGATTGATTCAAAAGTATCGACAGCATTGCGGAAATCAATGTGGCCGCATAAAATCGACGCTACCGAAGGCATTCGATCGTTTCAGTAAGGAAACATGATTCATCCCTCGACTTGTTATTTTCGCATTACTCGAAGCACACTATCCCTCTCTCTCTCTCTCTCTATCTTTCGACTTCATCCCCAAATCACTACCACTATCATCAAGATCGTTTCTTTTTCGAGTATAACATAGAACACGAATATGGCGGAATAGATGGAATGTATTATTACTTTTCTCCACGTTAACGTCTTGTTTATGAACGCTGCAGACATCGCCGACGTACATTTATCAATTTGTCGGTAATAGAAAATCAACCTCGTCTCTCCCTCGAATCCTCTTGGTCTCTCTCCGTCAAATTTGATGCACATTAACGATTTTTCATCGGACCGAAATGAAAAAAAAAATAGAGAGAGAAAGAGAGAGAGGGGGGGGAAGAGAGAAATATCATTTTTTAAATCGATGATTATCCACAAAAATACATCGATTAAAGATTTATCTCTGAAAATAAATTATCAATATATTGATAATATATAATAATAAGGCAAAATTTATTTGAACGTGTAACAATGAGATTTTCGTTTAAATTAAAATATTATATAAAGGATACCAAGAGAAATATATTGTATATGTTCATATGTATGTATATTAATATACAATGAACGAAGGTTGTTGATTAGATTGAGGTAGTAATTAAGAGCAATCTTGCCTTTTGATATCAAAGTCATCGTGAACATCGAAGGAACGACCAACGAGACTGCGTGAAGGATGCTGCGAATGACGTTTCCTATGTCGTACGCGTGCGGCTTCTTTGATGTCGACGCGTTTAGTACTTACTCGAGACTACATCAAATCTAATAAGTAAGGAAAACTATGTCCTCGTAGTGCATTAGCGTTTACCTCTTCGTGTTTAGCGATGAAATTAAACAACTACAAATGCATCAACCTTTTTGTTCTCGTTTTTGTTCTCTAACGAGACGATTAAAATATGGTTCTTTCTTTCGCAAAAAAAATAAAGAGAAAAAAAAAAAAGAAAAGTAAAACAACTTAAGAGAAAGAATTAAAAAAATAACAAATTATCTTTTCTCTGTAACAAATAAATTCAGATGATTAGAAATAGTTGCGTTCAAGCGTACGCGCGCGTGGAATGTTTATGTGATATAAATTTAAGGAAGTTATTAATGGAATCTAAACTCCATTCTCGAAATTTATAAATTTTCTTCGAAGGTAGAATTTCACGCGTTTGCTAGAAATTCATCAGCCGCGAGAGGACAATGATACAGAGTTATTGCGAAACGGGGATGCATGATATATAGAATAACATAGTCACTTCGCTCGGCTCGGCATACGATTAATTCGTCGAAACTTAT
This sequence comes from Vespa crabro, assembly GCF_910589235.1. Taxonomy (NCBI): domain Eukaryota; kingdom Metazoa; phylum Arthropoda; class Insecta; order Hymenoptera; family Vespidae; genus Vespa; species Vespa crabro. The sequence goes on from NC_060959.1 coordinate 10,971,161, forward strand.
TTTCACGTCAGCCGTAGGAAAACCGAGCGATATTTCGGACGTTGCGGTAGCGGATTTTACCGGGATCGCGGTTTTACGTTTAGACCGCAGTCGAGCTAGCCATTTCGACTATCGTACGCTCTTTCCCTTCCACCTCTCTCTCTCCCTCTCTCTCTCTCTCACTCTCCATGTCCCTACCCTGTTTCTATCACTTGCTCTCTATTTCTCTTTCTCTAATATAGAACATGCACATTCACATACATACATACATAGAATATATGTGAGCTTTGCGGTATCGAATTATTAACCGCAGTCGTGATTGCCGCTTGTTTTGAATGAGCTTAGGCCGCGAATGGCCAAACGTGGTTTCTATGGTATTAACAGCGCATGGAAACGAAAGCTCTCGCGTAACGATTTATGACAATCGTCGCCATCGTCGTCGTAGTTGTCGTCGTAGTTGTCGTCTGTAGTCAGATACAAAATATGACTGTGTATTTACGTTTGTATATATATATATATATATATATATATATATATACATATATACATATATATATATGTATGTGTGTGTGTATATATATGCATGTGAGTATGAGTTTCTAGTTCGCGTGTCAGAAATTATATTTCGCTTTGTCGCCGTAGAAATCGATTGCCAGACGATAAACTCGATTCTTCTCGGAATCGATTCGAAAATATACCAGGAAAGAGCAATCAATAATCATCGAGCGGATTTTGAAAATTTTACGGACCGTTCCCTTTTATTTTACGCCGTTTAGAGAAATCGTAATCGCTTCGAAATTCACCCGTTAAACGGCGTACCTACGTATTAAGCGTTTTTACGGACGGTTAATTTCGATTTCGATTGGATCAGTGATAAAATCTGAAATAGCGATTATCTTTGCACGATCGTAGGATAGGATAGGCTTGAAAAAGCGCGAACGAGTTAACTGTGTAAAAAGAGAAAGGATAGAGGAGAAAGGGAGAGAGAGAGAGAGAGAGAGAGAAATGGAGGCCTGGCAAAATCGTCTGGTAATTTTTCGAATCAGCCTTTTTAATCGTTCGGAACTCAACGGCCCTGAAAATGCTCATAAAATCCGATGGAGACAATCAGCCTTTTTCTATTTATTCGAGTTTACAGTACACAATGGGTACAAAATATTCACGCGTGGGACGCGTACAAGTAAAACGAGTTACAAAAAAAAAAAAAAGAAAAACAAAAAAAGAGAAAAAAGAAAGAAAAAAGGGGAGAAAGAATGAAGGAAAATAGTATCGTGAAATTATTCACCTCGGCAATTTTTCCAAGCGATATATATTCGGAGTCGATCGTGCGTCGACGTGAAGGGTGAAAAAATTATTAAAATATAATATAAGAGGCAAAGAAAAAGAGAAACAAATAGATAGATAAATAGATAGAGATAGAAATAGACAGATAGCTAGAGAGAGAGAGAGAGAGAAAGAGGGAGAGAGAGAGCGTCGAGAGTGAAACGAGTTGGTAGCTTAAACCACGCAGCCTCTCTGATCCGGCTTTCTGAATTTAATTACAATTAATAATCTGAGAGCTTGGGTACGTCCTAGGTACGGATCCGAGGTGAGACCTTGGGAACCCGCGTACAGCTTTGGATTACTTTACGCTCCGCCGGGATTTCTCCTGTGCATCTAAGCGGTCCATTCTCTGGAACGTTTGAGCCTTGGAATGCCGATTATTATTCGTATTTTAACATAAACATCAGAGAAGTTTCTTGACATAAAGATCTTTATACTTTCTGATAAAGATTATCAAAATTATCGTCAAAATCAATTGACGATAATTCATATACATCCTTCTCAATAATTTTCGTAACAAATAAATTTATAGGAAAAAAAAAAAAATATATATATATATATGTATTGTTATTATTATCAACGGGAGTCTCTTATTTCTATCGAAATAAGGATAAGCACGATCAATCGATTTTTGTCGGAATAAAAGTAGATAAAGGTTAATTCGAAACAGATGGAGGAGGAAAGATAAATCCGTTCCAATTGGCCCACGTAAGCCAAGGTTTCTTTATACGAGTTATTCGCCGAAAGGAAGAGGGTGAATGGGCGAATGGAAAGGGTTTGCCAGAAAAGGGAAGCACGTAGAGAGAACACGAAGAGAGAAAGACTTCGACTCTACAACCTTGAACACTAGTAGAGAAGAATGTCGCAATTTCCGGTTTATTATACTGCACATATCTTGGTATTACATTAATGAATTCACTATCTATCGAACTGGCTGATCGTTTTGTTTTTAAAGTAAGCCGATATAATACGCGATGAAATTTACTGTTTCAAAGAAATTATGTAAACGACTTGGGATTATCTTCGAAGGATCATTGAATCTAATGTTTCATTCTTCGATCTTTGCAATTGAAAACATTATATATATATATATTTTTTTTTTTTTATTATATATAGAATGTAAAAAAAGAAGAAGAAAATTTATGCCGGTGAACTTTGATCTCTTTGAAGAGAATTGTAGATACGTAGTTAAGTACTTAAGTAATTACTAGGAAACGAATGAAAATCGTGCCAAGTTTATATTCTATTTCCTTCTATTTTTGAATACAAAGGATCCGTCCTCCTCGAAAGGATGATCTTGAATTTTCATAAAGTGTCGTTATACGTACGTACATACGTATGTTACGTCATACGTACATACGTCTGGTGCATTACTCAGAATAATCCGGGCGTTACTTGGTTGGCTCGAAAGCACGAAAACCGCGGGCTAAAGCTCGCTAAAGTC
>NC_060959.1:10983906-10996406 GCF_910589235.1 Vespa crabro
TTGTCGTAGGAAATCGAGCGTCACGCTCGACTAGAGGTTTCCGAAAGGCGACCACGTCGCAGCCTCGATTCCGGTCGATCATGTCAAACAATAAACGTGCCTCTCCTTTGAGCTATATCAAGATAAAAGTCTGTCCTTTTCTTTTAGTACCTACTACTACGCACTCAACTTCTATTTCCTAGTAGTCTTTTTTGTTTTTCATTTGTTTTCGGTATCAGAATAAGAGATTACGCGAGCTTCGATTTAACAACGCATTATCCTTGCTTCCTCGAAGGGTCCTTAATTCTTTAGAATGATAATTGAACTCGTTTGCGACGGGACTTTTTTCACAATCGGAGATCACAATTTTTTCAAGTGTCGAAAAAATTTAAGAAAAAAAAAAAAAAAAAAAAAAATGTCAAAACGATCGATATAATATATAGTTAGGATAATTCGAACGATGAACGATAACAAAAATCGTTTTGTTCGTGGGTTTTGTGTGTTTAAAGTGAAATGTTTGCAGGTAGGAAAAATAAAGAGAAAGAGAAAAGTAAACAAATCGCGCGTGTCACTATACAACTAACGTCGAACGTAAAGCGAGAGATCCGACGTCCGGGAATTAACGCACCGAGTGCTTTTACAAATCCCGACAAAGAGGGCCGTGGTAACAATAAGCCGCGGGGTAAGTGCTTACAAACACCGAAGGGAGTCGGTGAGCTCCACACCATCTCTCTTTCTCTCTCTTCTACCTACTTCCCTTTCTCCAAACTTTCTACTCGTCCTTTCTCTCTCTCTCTCTCTCTCTCTCTCTCTCTCTCTCTCTCTTTATATATATATATGTATATATATGTCCCTCGTTTCATCTAATGTAAATCTTTTTCTTTCCTGTTCTTTTCCTTCATAATCTCTCTTTTATATCATACGTTTAAAACACATTTACACACCTCTTAATGGTTTATTATTAAGAAAAGAATGATTAAATTACGTGCAAAAATGACATTTCAAGTATGAAAAATATTATTTATTTTCTATTGATTTTATCGATTACAAGTAGGAAGAAAAAGTAAAAACCTTTAATAAGATCCTTCTACAAATATTTCAATGTTTGATCCTTTCTAAATATCATTCTATAATATATTATTTCTAACGAACGATAGTCGAATTTATTTGAAACATTTTATCGAGTATTAATAGGATTTACATGGATTTGCAAAAGTTAAGCTGCTTTTAATGAATTAATAAATTAATTTATTATTGAAATGGTTTATGCTCAGTCAATAAGGGCAAAAACGTTTCTCATTTCATTTTTAATTATGATTCCTTCAAGGATTTTGCAGAAAAAAGGATCCTTTCAATTTTTCCGTTCCTTAAAATCCCTTCAATGCAATTTCATATATCATATCATTCTCTCTCTCTCTCTCTCTCTCTCTCTCTCTCTCTCTCTCTCTCTCTTTGTCTCTATCCTTCACTCATGCGAATACACTTTTCATATAGCTTAGATACGTGCCTTGACATACACATAAATACATGTGCATGTAGTTATCGATATCGCAACGAGACCAACACGATAGAACCGATAGTATAGAATTTCACGAAAGGGTCTGTGGTCTGTCGATATATATATGTATATATATATATATATATATGTGTGTGTGTGTGTATATATATATATATAAATGTATGTACATATTATGTACATAGATAGGTGTATATATTGGTGGTGAAGTTTGCCCTTAGGGAACACGTAGCAGTCACCATGGAACAATGCGTTGGCCTGAAACAAAAGGATCGTCGTTTCTGTCAGGAACGGGGGAACTGGTCAGATAAGTAGTATCCACTATGGGGATCGTTCACAATCTTGTATCAGACAATCGGTACATAATTTATGCGTTTTTGCATTACGAACGATCACAATATGAGATTTATCAAAATTTAAAAGTTAGGTCGAGGCTATAAAGACGTCGAATAAATTTACTAGCTCGATGATCGTTTTCCGATGGAAAAATAAATGTTAAACGATACATATTTACGTTATATTAAAAAAAAAAAAAAAAAGAAAAAAAGAAAAAAAGAAAAAGAGAAATGATATATAATTAAATTGATATGATCGTGATAATAATATCGTATAATTTATTATACGAATTGTACCATATAAGGAAATACAATGGGGAGTTTCGAAAAATTATTATTAAGAGTTATAATAAACGAAAATATCTATTTGCAATATATAACTAAATAGGAAAAATCAACTTAGCCTTTAATGCATGCGAGAAAATATAGGACGTCGCAATGGCTATTCTCTCGCGTGCCGAGAGTGCATATCCCTGTCTCATCTCTTCCGATTTGACCACGGCGTACCACCACGTGCACGCTCTTTTCTATCTCGATGAACTCGTCCGTTTTACTCTAACTGAGTGGTACCAAGTGAATTTTATGAATGCACCACGAAAAAGAAAAAATATTGAATTTAACGGGCACAACTAGGCTATTTCGTAAGCTTATTGAAAAATATATCATATTATATGATATGTTAATAAATTGTATCATTAAAAATTGAAATGAATACTGTTTTCGTTGATATATCAAATTCTTAAGTATATATATATATATATACATATATATCTTTTCATTACTATTCGTTAATTCATAAATAATAATGCATACATTTGGACAGTGAACTAGTGTGTATAAAAGATATATATATGTGTATATATATATATATTTATATGTATGTATAAATATATATATATATGTGTGTGTGTGTATACATATGTATATATAAAGGTCTACTTTTTCCCTCGATGCCCAATTAGAAAGAGTAGTTTGGGTGCTTTAGGATGCGGATGTCGTGATGCGAAGCAACACTGCCGGCAAACTCGGCGGGTGTCATTAATCCCTGTGGAGGCTCGTCCGTCTTAATTAGTACGACGCGAGGATGCGATAGGAGCAAGAGAGATAGAGAGAAAGAGAGAAACGGAAACACGGAGACGCGTGCAACAGAACACGCGAGTAGCTTCAACGGGCCGGTGTTATTAAAGTTTTCAAAAGCTTTACCGGCCAACTCCCGATAATCCTCCTTTCGTTCCTGCTTCGTTAGACGTGCGTGATAATAAGTGCGAGTTTGTATTTTCCATTTTGAGAAATTCTCATTGTTTTATTTTCTACACACACACACACATATATATATATATATATATATATATATATATATATATATAATTAAATAAATAAATAAAAATATATATATATATAATTTAAACTTTTTCTATCGCAACAAAAACATCTAGAATGAAGATAATTAATTCTCGTTTTTCTTTTTTCTTCCTTTACTTCAAGTAATCTAAAACATAGTCGAATATAATAAAATTATTCTCAAAACTTATTCTTCATTATTATTATATATTCATTCTTGTTTCGTCTAATGATCCAATGAAAATCGAGAAAAATATAAAAATGGAGAATGGATGGAAGAGAGAAGGAGAATTTCGGTAACGCGTTCGCTGGAAAAAGACATGACAAACGGACAAGGGGTGTTTTTGCGGAAACCTTTCCATGCCCGACATCGTTTTTTATAACAAACCGTGTATGAATCGTCGGTTACACGCTCTGGCGAACGTGTTTGACGAGTAGTCAACGGTACAGTACCATTAGGATTTTTATATTTAGAAAAGCGACTCTCTTTCTCTCATTCTCACTCTACTGCCCGGGGCAGACCGCGATAACAAGGGCAGTCATTAGTCCGGGTGAAAGCGCGAGAAACAATCCGCGAGTCTGCTCGCTTCTACCACCGTCGACACTAACATTCGCTTGTGCTTGTCTCTGTCTGCGCGTGTACGTGTGTGTTTGCATGTAAATGAAAATCTCCTGGAAAATGGCGTACGCAAAACGATATTTACTTACTACGTACCGTGTGCGTTTGCGTAACAACGAATATAAAAGAGAAAGAGAGAGAGAGAGAGAGACAAGTTATGCTTTTTTTCGCGAACTTTAAAACTTCAAATTCGTAATCATGTTAATAATTCAATCGATCGTTTTACATTTTTTTTGTCTTTTTATTTTCTCTCTTTCTTTTTCTCTCTCGCTCTCTCTCTCTCTCTCTCTCTCTCTCTCTCTCAAGCTTGAAAAAGATAAAGCTTTTTCGTGTTAAAAAAGAAACGCGTAGAAAAAGGAAAAGTTCATTCTTCGATAACATCAATTACGATCATCCATAACGAACATCACGTTACATCAATGAACATTGATATTATTTTATCGAAGATCAATGGCCATAGAAGAGAACCACGTGACGTGACGTTTCCTTTTATAAAATTTTCATCGATGTTACATACCCGTAACATTTTTCTCATAGGTATAATCAAGAATACAGATGTGATTTCGAATATGATAGCTTTTGATTCAAAGTGAAGAATAAAATTGTTACGTATACATTCGTACCTATCTATAAACACACGTATGTAGGATATGACAAGACCCAATTAGTATTCATTAGAATCGTTAGTATCGATCGATCGAGCCTCTCGTTAATGAGACTTTTGTCTCGTTCTCTCTGATGAATTTTGATCAGCGACTAGAGCAAGCTTTTCAGTTTGCTCTCTCGATCCCATCGAGAAACGAAGTTATCAAATTCCATTCCGTATCGTAATCATATCCAATCGTCGAAACAACGAACGTAGCAAAACGAAATGACCAAAAATCGAAACATTGTTAAACGTATTTCGAAGAACATGATTAGTCGACATGTATATCTCTCGTGAAACAATAAAATCAGACAATACGCGAATAAGCTTTCGATCATATTCATTTGGTTTAATGTTCCTGGATAATGATGTAGTTAATTAAATACGAGAACGTAAAACGTCGAATGGACGATGGAGGATCGATGTACGATTTCCTAGAATCGTCATTGCGTGTGAACGCAACACGACGACGATAAAGGAAAAAAAAAAAAAGAAAAAAGAAAAAAAAAACAGAAAAAAAAGAAGTAGAAGAAAATAGTACGATGGGGTGGGTAAGCGATAGCGTGACGATCGCAAAAAAAAAAAAGAATGTATATATGTATTGTATATAGGCACGGAGGTAGAAGAGAGAACGAGAGAGAAATCGAGGGAGGTTAAAGTCACGCGGACAGAAAACTACAACGACCAAGCCCGGTTTGTTGAGGGGGTGGAAATAGGGGATACCTCTTCCGTTTTACTCTTTCCTTCCTCGTCTCCCTCCCTCCATCCCTCTCTCTCTCTCTCTCTCTCTCTCTCTCTCTCTCTCTTTTTCTACTTTTCTCTTTCTATTGGCGTCATTTGGGCGAGCACTCCGATCAAAAATTCCAGACTCGTAACAGGTTTTATAGATGATAAAAAGCGAGCAGCAGCAAGCAAATAAAGTCACGCGAGTGTTTGATTACTACGCCGGCTGTTTCTTGTATCCCTACCGATGAAAAGTAGTGAGAGTAAAGAGAGAGAGAGAGAGAGAGAGAAGATAGTTAGAGTACAATATCTATGTCTGTTACCTGAAATGTTAAGTAATCGAGAAAAAGAATATCTTTTTTTATGGTTAATAAATCGTGAGGCACAAAAATATAAAGTTAGTTAACAAAGAATAACAAGTTTTCATCGTTACGACTACAAAGTGAAAGTTAGTTGGAATTGCTCGGAGAACACGCGATCGAGATATCTACTATACTCTACTATACCAACGAAGCCATAATCTCATAGTATTTTAAAAAATGTATCAGACTCGAAGATCTTTTTTCGAATATCGCTAATAACGGGCAATCGCGTTTCAATTTATCTTCAATTTTTGCGATAACCACAAAGCTCATTAAGATGATCGTGAGTAAAGCTTTTTTACGATTTCTTGAACCAAGCCGAGTCTTCTTTCTTTTTCTTTAGTTTTCTTTTCTTAAACACTACTTTTCCGTGTACGGTCCTATTATTATCGTTGTTGATTGTCATCGAAAGAGCGTGCTTTGTAAACTGCTAGAAAAAAACAAAGACAGAGAGAGAGAGAGAGAGAGAGAGAATATAAAATAGAATAAGCAGAGAGTCGTAATGCGGAGGGCACGCAACGACACGTGCACGCGTAATGAAGACTTACGGCAAGTCGGGGCCACTCGACGCGGCTCATTTACATCGCCATGACGCGCAAATAACTCGTCTCTCATTTGCTACTCGATTTCAAATTTCATGACTCGTAAATGGGGTAAAAGCGGAAGAACCCACGTTACCTCTATAGGGGATTGGGTTGGCAAAATGAAGTGAAGCGTCCCTGAAATCGGTTTGCTCGCACACCTGAAAACTGTTGATAACGATGAGAAATTAGAGTGTACGAACGCAGGGTATTAAAAAAAAGGATCGCTAACATTAAATATCTCGAACGTCCACTTCAAGAATCGTTTTTCGTTTTTATGAAATTGTATTTTGTGTAATCGTAATTTCAAATTATCCTTCGCAAATTATATGTTTAATTATTATTTTTAAATAATTAAAACTTAGATAATTTCATTGAAATATTAATGAAAAGTTCAACGTTGTTTCTAATATTCTTAATAAACAACGAGATATGATATTTCTCCAGGCTCTCTTCGTCGCTCTTCAAGAGCAAAGAGACAAACTAAGTTTTCTCTAGAAAACAAAGAGAAGTTCGTAACTTGAAGATACTCGAGAGAGTTTAACGGGATAAAGAGCACGGGAATTTCGAGGATTATCTCGTGCGTGAAAAGGTGCGAGCAACTTAAATTGGTTATCTAGATTTAATGTATTATAAACAGCTAAAGAACACGAAGAATTTATCGAAACACAATAGGGTTGAAATTGTTCGTTCGATAGGATCGATAATTATCCATTTAAAATTAGAATTGATTGGAATGTTAAATTGGAATCAAAAGAAAAAAACAAAAAAACAAAAAAACAAAAAACAAAAAAACAAAAGGAAGAAGGAAAACAAGAAAAAGACAATTAAAATTAATTAGTTTCAATGAAATATTATTTAACTTGAATGACATTGATTTCAATGTTGAAAGAATCCTTGACAAAAATGTAAATGACTTCTGTCCTATGAACAAACAAAATGGAACGATTAATACAAAAAAAGAAAAAAAGGGAAGATAATAACCAGGGGAAATAATATAACTAAATGCGTGGTACACGTAAGGACGACGTTTAATTTTCGAGGGCGGCATTGGATGCACCACTGGGAATTAATATAGATGGATATGAGTTATCTGGGATGCGAGTGTAAGAGTGAATGGGAGACGGAGAGAGAGAGAGAGAGAGAGAGAAAGAGCGAGCAAGAGCGAGAGAGAGAGAGAGCGAGAGTGTGGCACATGCCGTTGACGTGTATGACTCTCGTGATGGGGATGATCACGGACTCCTGACAGCACATTCGGCTGGTTGGTAGGACGATAGATATCAAGCCGTTTTAACGTAACTGTCGAGTGGACGCTTTCGCTTCTCTGAAACTGACACTGATGGCTTATCTCGTTCTCTCTCTCTCTCTCTCTCTATTTCTATCTTTCTCTCTCTCTCTCTCTCTCTCTCTCTCTCTCTCTCTCTCTCTCTCTCTCGCATGCACACTAGTCGATCCATCGGTGATACACTAGAGACCGTCGATATCGTCCGACGGAGTCCTCGAGGAAAATGATAGAGCGAGAGAGAGAGAGACGAGCAGATTAATTTGGCTTTGATCAAAGAGTTCCGTCCCAGCTTGCTTCGTTGAGATCGAGAGACGAGCTCGGATCTACGCGGTTACGTTGGATCGACGTTGAGTACCGAAGAGTACGACTATCTATCTCTTACTAATTGCGTTTGTGTGTACCCAGAATACTTTGCTTTTATACGTCTGCTGACTTTGATTTTCGTTTACTGTCGTCCATGTGTGTGACATAAGATAGATTAGAATTAGATCGTTAGAGAGATCGACTACTTACTACTTGCGTCGATATGTACATATATGTTCAAAGACGTAATATCGTTCGATGCTGGTTAATAATTATATATAAATATTTAAATTATTTTGAAATGACAGAGAGAACTCTCTATCACGATGTTTCACGTATTAATGATCGTAATGTACTAATGTCGGTCGGGACACGAGATTATTTTCTTTTCGTTTGTATACTTTCGAGTATAACCTTCGTTTGTTATACTTTCCTGTACAATCTTTTGTTATCTACGATCGATATATTATGAAGGTTAAAAGTATTTTATTTTATTTTAATAACAAAGGAAACTATAGTAAGACATTAAGCATTCTTTCTTTTATTCGAACGATCAAAATATTACGCTTTATTCATTCATTCAAGAAAATCGTTTAATAATTTTTCGATAATTACACAATTTACTAAGATTAATTACGATAGCCTAAAAGGGTAAAGAGAACGTCTCGCAGAAGCTACGATCATTCCGAGTACATGACGACAGAGCAATAATGTCGCGGTCAATCTGTGGTACCTTCGTCGTACGTAAAGCAAATCAAATTCAATCGACAAAGCATGCATGTAACAATTAGCGTTTCGATAGGAATCCTTGCTTTGATCAACGGCACTGACCACCGGACTAATCTCGCTCCTAACCACCTAGTACATTTACAGATTATTATTAGACTTGGTCCGCATACTATCATCTTCGAGATTCTATCATTATTGATACCGATTGAAATTTGGACGAATGAAAAAAGAAAAAAAAAAAGAAAAAGAGAAAGAAAACAAAAAGAAGACAATCGAACGAGACAATATTTGAAGTAAACTTACTATTTCAAAGAACATCCAAAGTTATCTAATCACCGTCATGTAACTCACCGTCTGAAACAAAGGAAATGAAAAGAAGGTTAATTACGTCTAAACCCAAGAATGAATTTAATTAAGTCGTTAATTCGCGTGAAATGTTGGCTTTAATAATCATCCGTTTTGGTACAAAAGCCTTTCAACGGGGCTTCATCTCGAGTATGCAGAATCTTGTTCGTTATACCTTATTCGAGGGTGAACTTCAACTTTGCGTGCTACGTACTATAGGAATATAGTAGAGATATAAGTAATGGATGCTGGCACGTCGAGTACCTTTTATTATGATGAATGACGACGTACTTTTCCAAGAAAGTAAATAACGCTGTTGAGGGATAAAACTTGACCGTACAAATACACTACCCAAATGAGATAGATATGTTTTCAAAAAAAAAAAGAACACTCTTCTTCTTATTTTTCCGTCTTATCGATTGATCTATCATAATGCATAGATATCATTCGATAGGATTATCGATAATTTCGGATTTTTTGATTTTATTCAAGAATAGAATTGGATAATATCAAACGATCGAGACGAATTTCTCATTGTCCTGAGTCACCGAGAATGTATTTGAGGCGACAAAGGCATTTGCCATTGTCTTGTTACGTAATCGAGAAGATCTTGACGGCGTGCGAGGATAAAGGTAGACGGGCGAGCGTCGGTGCGGATAAAGGGAGTAGAAAGGGTCAGAAAGGCTAGTCCATTGGCGGAAGGGTAGAAGAAGGTTCGTTGATGCGCCCTAATAGAGAACAGTAGAGAGAGAGAGAGAGAGAGAGAAAGAGAGGGAAAGGTGATATTCCCTTTCCAAGGCCAAAATACTCGTCCAAGCACAGGCTCTCTAATCTACAGGAGAACCCTTTCAGGTTTTAGGGATGGAAGAGCGCAAACATTTCCCCTTCTCGTCATTTTCCACCACCATCCTCCTTCACCTTTCACCCTTTCCTCCTTCTCCTCGTATTTTCTACCGTCCTCGTCCGAGATGTTTTCCGCTCGATCTCGTCGCGAAACGAAAGTTCTGTCTTGTTTTCCGAAATTAAACCGCGACATTGAAAGCAAAATCCGTGAACTTTAACAACGCGACGAAATGAACGAACAGACAGAGACAGAGAGAGAGAGAGAGAGGCGAAAGAAGTTTGGATCGTTCAAAGGATATGGGGTCTACATCGAATAGGATCATCTTTCTTTCGTGTCTCGTAATTAGTCTTTCGATGTTTTCGTCTTTTCCCTTTATTTTTCTTGTCCAATCAAATTTTAAAGAAGATGATCAAAAGAGTTTCTTGAAAATATTTTTGAGACGATTTATCATCTCTAATAATAAAAAAAAAAAAAAAAAAAAAAAAGAAAGAAAAAAGAAGGAAAAGAAAAAAAAAGAAATAATAATAAAATATCACGAGACAAAAATATGTAGAAAATTTTAACGAAATATTTCTACAATAAAAAGTTCTTACAATTCTTTTCGTTTAACGCAAAAGTCAACTACAATAAGAGAGAAAGATCTGCGAGCTTGCAAGTTCTTTCAAGACGATGTATCGCGCGAGTTGTAAAGCTCGATTTAACGAATCTCTTGTCATTCTATTCTTCTTTTTCTTTTTCTTATCAGAGAATATCAGCGGAAAAGAAATGGAAAAGGTAAACGGAAGACGGAAAACAAGTAAGAATAAGGTTCTCTCTCTCTCTCTCTCTCTCTCTCTCTCTGTCGTCTCACGATTCTTCAAGTAAGCAAGTAAGCAAGGAAACTGAAACAGAGAAGTAGTAGCAGTAAGAAGAAATAGTAAACTGACACGACAAGGGTTCTCTTTCGTTTTGAACACTCTTATCATTATTACGTCGTTTGACGACCACAATCCCAGGAAGAGTATTGACTGCGATAGTTGAAATAACACGCACGTGTTAGAGAAAGAAAGAGAGTAAAATAAAAAGAGTAAAGAGAAAGAGATCGTGAGCGAGAAAAGGAGAAACAAAAATCGTGAGAAAGGGAGAGGCTAAAGAGTGTATTCAACCGATTGAATATGGAATATAACTGAAGAAAAAAAAAGGGAGCGTATGTGTTTTGCGTGTGCGTGTGTGCAACCATGTTAGCGAGAGAGAGAAAGAAAACGAATCCTTTTCGCAGTTTATTCTTCTTGAAGCAGGATAAGGGGTGGACTGGAGAAAAGGGATCGGGACTGGCAAGTACCAACGTCAATAGGTACTACGAGAGTGAGAGTGAATGAGTGAGAGAGAGAGAGAGAGAGGGAGGGAGAGAGAGAGGGAGGGAGAGAGAGAGGGTGAAGTCTCGTCATTATTTTCTAGCAAAGGCCAGGCATAAAAGCAACGATGAATAATTATCACGAGTGCTTAAAAGTAAGACAAACAACTAACCGCGCTCGACTTCACATCCAAGTGGTGTATTTAACAAACAAATAAATAAACGAACGTGAAAACCCTACTACGTTCGGTTCGTTCCACTTGGTTGGTCAGGCTAAAAATGCCAGTGAATATTTTGATTCAAGCAAATCTCATGAGACGTTTGCGTTTACAGTATTTACGTTTCTGCTACTTGGGATTTTCGATTTATATTATAGGATCGATATGTTCAACGACGGTATTTCGTAATATTTTTCTCATCCGACTTAATTTACGAATTCTTAGACGAATTAGATTTGACGAATTGTTTTTCTTTTTTTTTTATTTTTTTTTTTATTTTTTTTTTTAATTCATATACCTTTACTTAAGATGCTAAAAGAAGATAAAAGAAAATTTGCTTTTATCCCAACTACTCGTACGTTCTTGTCGTCCGTCCGTTGTCGCCCTTTTAAATCGAAGGTAAAAGCTGGAAAATCGAGAATTTATCCGGAAGATCGGGATCGAGAGAGAAAAAGGGGAAAAAAATTTGTGGAGGGAGGAAAAAAAGAGGAGAGGGAGAGGGAGTGAGAAAGAGAGGGGAGTGGATGGAAAGTAGAAAAGGGACGGTTCGTGCACACGGCAAACGGCGTATATACAGACATACGAGAATGGCTTAAGAGTCGTAAAATTTTACGATGCACCTACATCGACCCTCCATTAGCGATGCCTTCTCGATTCTCACCTTGGCCTGGTAACGTACGCGAGCCTTTTTCAACGCCGCGTTTGCCACGACCAAAAAGCCGAAGGGTTCGAGAAGAAAAAGAGAAAGAGACGCATATAGACGTATAAAGTAACGAAAATAAAGAGACAGAAAGAGAGAGAGAGAGAGAGAGAGGGCGATGGAAGGGCAGATAGTATGGGGTTAGACCTTTATACTATTAAATGTAAGGGTATACCGTACTTCTGCATTAAGGAATAAAATAAGCAGAACTTGGAAAGAAATAGAGTAAAAGAGAAAGAGAGAAGGAGAGAGGAAAGCGTAACAGCTAAAAGAAGAAGAAACGAAGAAACGAAGAAACGAATAAATGTAGTTGCGTATAGAAAAAGTTAAGCGGAGATAGAACGACATGCAAATAGTATGTAGAGGGTTTGAAACATCAGAAAAAGAAAAAGAGAGAAGAAATATAAGGTACTAAGTATAGGGATAGAGAGAAGTAAAACAGACAGACTGACGAACGAGATAGAAGACAGGGAGAAAGAGAGAGAGAGAGAGAGAGAGAGAGAGAAAGAAATGAAGTGAGGGAAAGAGAATGGAGACTGGAGTAGGTAGAGAGTTGATGGAGGAACTGGTAAGAAGCTAGAGATGGAAACGGGCTGGTAGATGCTAAGGGCACGACCCGATCTCCGAGTGGTAGTTCCCCT
>NC_060959.1:11001406-11073906 GCF_910589235.1 Vespa crabro
TCTCGAAAGAAAATGATAACTGAAGTAAAAAAGAAAGAAGGAGGAGACGCGTATCGGTTAAAAAAAACGATACTAACGAACGAAGCCGATTAAACTTATATAGAAATTCGAAACAGAACGGACAAATTCTAGAGAGTTTTTGAAAGAGTGTGTGTGTTTATGTGTGAGAAAGAAAGAGAGAGAGAGAGAGAGAAATTTAAACTGGTCGAGAGAAACTGCATCTATCGAGAATGGGATTATACCGGAGTTCTGATTACGTAATCTCCAAGTCCTCCTGGTCCGTTCGTTCTTGATCTAAACTTAATTAGCTTGCCGACTGCAGATAATTATCTCGAACATTCGAGAGTGCCAGTCTCTTCTCTTCGTCCTCGAATTCTCTGTCTCTCTTAAAATATCTGGACTTCTATACTATCGACTCGTATACATAAACGTATAACGTTATACGTTATCTATTTCACTATCGTGATTGATTTCCCGTTACGAATCCCGAAGAGAGATGATTGATGCCGCGGTTATCCGCAACGTTAAATGTATCAAAAGATCAAAAGAGACATAGAGAATCAGAGACAGAATCGATCTATCTCGACGATCTCGTGTTATGAGTAAAACTGAATGTTGAGAATGGAATGATGTTAAATTAACTTTTCGAATATATATCCGTTATAAGAAAACACGTTTCTTTTTTTCCTTTATTTCTTGTTTCATTTTATTTATTGTTTTTCTTGATAAAAGAAACTTCATAGGGGGGGAAAAAATTTTTTCGAACGAGTACTTTCTTTTTCTCTTTCTTGACCTTTCATCTTCTTTTTCGTTTTTCTTTTTTTCTTCTCTCTCTCTCTCTCTCTCTCTCTCTCTCTCTCTCTCTCTCTCTCTCTCTCTCTCTCTCCGTTGAACGATAATTAACAAGCTTCCTTTTCTTTTCTCTTCATAAATTCGCCGATTAAAAGTTTCGGTGATAGTCTCGCGTGTTCATCTCTCGCGAACGTACGTTCGCCGTATTTCATGAGAATGAGAGGATAATTAGTTGGAATAACGGAAGATAAAGCGGCGGCCATTACGTAAGCGATGCAATAAATGTAAATCAGGTGGTCGAGGAAGCGGTAATAATTCGCACTCCAGTCCATTCCCTCTTCCTCCTCCTCCTCTTTTACTTTCCCCTCCTACTTCTCTCCCTCTCTTTCTCTCTCACTCTTTATGCTTCCAAAAACACCGACGCGTCATCCGGCTCTATTATCGTCCAGCGATCGTACGTACAAGCGGAGGTTCCTCTCTCTTTCCCTATATAGGGTCGGCCCTTCCGAAGTGGCTGCGATTAAACGCGCCGAGACGACCGTAAAAAGCAACTTCCTTTCTTCCTTCCGTTTGTTTGCTTCCTTTTCTGATTTACCGTCAGCATGAGGACGCTCTCGAGCATACTTGCCCGCACTAGAAATCTTATTTGTTTGGAAGGAAAAAAGTGTTGTAGGTACCTTTTTCCTAGACCGGTCGCGTTGGTAAACGCGGCTTGTTTTTCTGGTCAACCATAATTGAGTTTGGCCTACCAAGTTAAACAAGCGTAAGTTTTTTATTTCTTTTCTCTTCTTTTCTTTATATATATATATATATATATATATATATATATAAAATATTTAATAAAATATTTATTTTATTAAATTTCAATTGTCATACTAGTTTCGAATAGCAAATTAAATATACAATATATTTTTCAACGTGAGAAATATTGAATAAACAAAGTTTGTAAAGTACGCTTCGATGGCGTTAATGAAACACCGACCGCGGGAATTTCTAAAATGAGAGAATATCTGTAAGTCTTGGAGCGAACTCGGAGATTTCAATTTTGAGGCTTAATGAAACCACGCGGAATCGATTTGCGTCGGGCGGATGAGCGGGACTACACAGGAGCAAATGTTTGAGTCGTCGTTCTGTTTCATCTGGAGGAGAGTAGTAAAAGATAGATAGAGAAAGAGAACGAGGACGAAGTAGAAATTCACGGTTGGAAACGGATGACACGCGGCAGGAGGTAAACTCGTCCTGCCAGAACAGAAACGAGCTATGCTACGCAATCATAACGATCAAAATCATAACTTCCTCCGACCTCCTGCTACCTCTTTCCTTTTCTCTCACTCTCTTTCTCTCTGTTTCTCTATCTGTTTTCTAACCATGCTTTTACAATCACGCTGCTTGTTATATTATTTGTAATCAACTGCAATATTTGGGATCTCTGAAACTGAAATGACAAAAACTCAGCAACATTTATTTCTGAATTCTCATATAGGAACTAATAAATGTTTTGCGAAATTAACGTATTACTAGAACGCGATTAACGTAAGAGTAGTTTCAAGCAAAACAATTCATTGCATCTCTTTCTGATTCTTAATTAACAAAACGTATGATATTTTCCACGAGGTTCTTTATGATGCACGCTCGAAATACACAATTTTTTGTATTTCACCGAGAAAACCAATAAATACTCATAATCAAGCTATTTCACGTTCCGAGTATACATACCTAACACCAGATTACATTTGGAGGGATAACAAAAAATTTGTTCGACGATTGCGAAATGAATGATATAAAATTATGAATAACGACCAATCAATGGGAGCTTTTTTCGAAACGCATTAATGCAAACGCGTATGAGTAAACTCTTCTTTTTTTTTTGTTTTTTTTTTGTTTTTTTGTTTTTTTTTTGTTTTTTTTTTTTTTTTTTTTTTTTTGATGAAGAATAAAAATGCATACGAGATGATACGTGAAACGCATACGTTCTCATTTTTACTTTAACGTAGGTATATTTGCATTTAACGTAACGCAAAATGGTATGTTACGAACAAAACAATAAATATTGTATACTTATGAGAGATTTGAAATTCCGTTCCCTTTAACACAAAGTGACGAGACGAATGTTTTAAATTCAATGCCACTTGACAAACTAACGAAGCAAAAAATAAAAAATATACGGTAGATAGTTGACATAGATAATATACATATCTAATATACATATATCTACTGAATTTCAAAGGTAATTCACGAGACGACAATAGCTATTATGAAAATGGTTTTTACGATGTAAAAATACGTCTAGATATCAACGTAACACTGGACTTTCTTCGACTCCATTCGAAAGAAACAAGGATCGTCTGCATTGCGTCGGGGCAATGTCGTTCTCAAAAAGGATAACTACTTGGTGGTTAACATTTGTTTCTTTTATCGTACTGTGCATTATGAGAGAGAAAAGAATGACGAGAAATAAGCGAATGAAAGAGAAAGAGAAAGAAGAAAAGCAAGTGGAAGGAAGAGCAAGGATAGAAAATCTCTGTTTCTTTCATTCAGTTTTTTTTTTTTATATCCTCTCTCTCTCTCTCTCTCCCTCCTACTTTCTTTCTTCCTTTCTTTTTCAGAAGGTCCTCCTCTGTGCCAAGACCCGGGCCACCACCAGCAACGGTGGGTGCTTTACATTGAAGCACAATGCAATGGGCGTCGTTATGGCCGAGCGGAGCCATAAAGACTGCCGTCTCACTCGACGCACAAAGCACGCTATTTTGCCACCCTTACCTACTTCCAGAAACTTATTCATCGTTCTACCTACTTCATCTTCCATTTCTTTTTCCTTTTTTTATACATTACAACTTTGTATGTCCTCTCTCTCTCCCTCCACCCCCCTTTCGATGGACATTCTTTTTTCCCCCATTATATATTCATTCAAGTTCATTTTGATCCTTTATATATATATATATATATATATATATATATATATATATGCCTGAAATTTCTTATTTTTCTAAAGAAAACTTTATCCCAATTATATTTCAATTAATTGATCGCATTAGATAATCTTACGAAGATCCTTATAATCAAATAAAAGAGATTAATCATCTATCATTGACGATCCGAATAGTATATACGGATTACAGATAAGTTGTGGTCATCGAACATGTCTGAATTGTATGGAAAAGAACGTTTTACGTTTTCCAAGGGGGAAAAGAATAAAACGATGGCTCTTGTCGAGTGCCCATCGAAAAAGGACGACAAATCATTCCGTTAGCGAGCGGGAAACCATTAATCGCATTCCCCTACTCCTTTGCCGTTGGCGTAAAAGCGTCGACGACAACGGGCCGAGGAAAACGAGGAGGAAAATCGGAGTGAGAGGGGAAAGCTGATAGTGGGACGGAGGGATAGTAACGGTGGATGGTCGATGGCTTGGCGATCGACGCCGTATAAACTCCCTGGCTGGCTGCTTTTATGGGCCTAATATAAAGGAACGACCTCGGTCAACTATCTGCCAACAGCTAGACAACGTTTTATGAACTCCCTGTCGCGATAACATAACATAATCTCTTCTTCTTCTTCTTCGTCCTCTTCATCCTTCCTATATCCTCCATCCTTTTTCTTCTTCCTTTTTCTCTTCTCCTTGCCTTGTATCTTTTCATACCGAGGAGACAACCATCGTTCTCGCGGCTAAGATGCTTTTCCACCTTCGTCCTTTATTTCTTTCTATCTTTTTATTCGATTTTTCGGTGTTTATTTCGTTTTCTTTTCTCTCTCTCTCTCTCTCTCTCTCTCTCTCTCTCTCTATCTATCTATCTACTTATCTATCTATCTATTTTTCCTTCACTTTCTATGATATTTTCTATCTCCTTCGTCGTATATCAAATGGGGTTTTCCTACTAGAAAATGGAATAAAGGTTCGACCGAGTCCTCTCGCCTTTTCAGAAAACGAACGTCAACAAGACAGTTATACGGAGTTCGTATTAGTGAAACAGAATAGAATCGTATTATACAATCGATCATGCTAATATCGATCATCATTTTACGAATGAGCCAAAACTCTGATATAAATTTTTCTTCTCTCTAATCTTTGAATTTCAAGAAGACTGATTATAATTTATCACATTATTCTTTTATTTCATATATCATAGCGGAGCTTTCTCATTTTTAACTTTCACTTTAGTGACCTCCTTTTCTTTTCGTGAATGACCTATTGCAAGATTGAAGAACGACTCCTTTTAAGATGAACACGTGAACGTGTCAACGTTACAGACAAAAGGAACTTTTCTCTTATTCCTTCCTTTCTTAGTTCCTTTTTTCTTTCTTTCTTTCTTTCTTTCTCTCTATATTTCTTTTCTTCTTTCTCATAGCCAAGCACGTCGAGACTGCTCTCTGTGAAAATAAGTAGATTTGAAAAAATTTTACAATAACATTTTTTGAATCCACGCGAGTGAGATATATTCTACGTCCTTGTTTTTTATTTTCCTATAATACATGCATATATAATACATACACGAGTGCCTTCGTACACACAGACATGCGCGCGCGCGAATACGCTCAACGAGCCATTGTTTGCTCATTAGTCGAAAAGGATGCGATTTTTTTTCTCTTTCTCTCCTTCTCTTTCTCTTTCTTCCATGGCATAGTTAATTCATAAATCTCACAAAAATTACGGCAAGATACGCAACTCTCACGCTTGGATTACTTAAAACCAGTAGCCTTCTTTCTCTTTCTCTCGCTCTCTCTCTCTCTCTCTCTCTCTCTCTCTATATCTATTTATCTATCTTCTTTCTTTCTCACTCATTCTCTCTATCTCTATTTCCCACGGTTGCTACTAGAAATTTATTCCGAAGCGCAAGCTCATGTTAAACGCGTCCGCACGATATACCTATATGCTTCGCAAGATTAAAGCGTGCCATAATTCCGTTACGGATATGCATCGGAATATGTGCGTCGTGGTGAATGCGAATCAACGCCAGCATCCCATCTTCTCCTTCCATTCTCTCTCTCTCTTTGCATCTCTGTCTGTCTTTCTGTATACCTATCTATTTATCTATCTCTCCATCTATCTGTGTTTGACCATTTACCAAGCAAACCGTGTCGTCAAACGGCAACGTACGGAAATCAGAAACGCTTTTCCTTTCTCAAAGCTCAGAGAAACGTAATCGCATAATATGAGATTCTGTTGTATGTGTGTGTGTGTGTGTGTGCCAAAGTGTTCACAAAAATCACATCCATCCTACTCTGTCTTTTGTATTTGATCGGTAAACATTTTATCGGCAAAGTTTGGAATTACGTTAGTCAGGCGATTCCTTTAACGACGTGTACAAATATTAAGCGAAAAAAAATAAACATGGAAAAAAAAAAGGACATATTTTTCAATCTTTTCTTTCTTTCTTTCTTTCTTTTTCTTTTGTTTGTTTTTTTTCTTTTTCTTTTTTTTTTTTTTTTTTCTTTGAAAAAGACGAAGAAATTTCCGTAGAAAAATTCTAAATGCTTTTGTGATGCCTTAGATAATATATTATTATTTATTTTTACATTAATATCGTATTGCGAATTCGAATATGTTCGAAAAACATTTGAAATAAATAAATCAGGTCGTATAGAAATGAATTGAATCGACTAATCGATTTTCCATATCTACTCCTTTCTCTCTCTCTCTCTTTCTCTCTTTTTCTTCATCTCTCTGGAATACCCTTATCTTTCGCTTTCACGAAGCGATTGTTTTGTGAGCTCCTTTGAAATAGCACGTGGTCTTTAAAATAGAATTTCTCGCGTTCTGTCGGTACCGATATATTAGCCGTGTATAGTACAGGTGCGGCGAATTCCAATCAATCCCCCTTTATAAAGGAGATTGTACGTACGTATACGTCGGGGAAAGAGAGAGAGAGAGAGGGAGAGAGAGAGAGAGAGGTGCCACCCACAGACGGCATAAACTCGCGGGAACTACGTTATTCAGTGAATTTCCATGTAAACCGGTTAGACTCCGAGAGTGTCTCATAAGCTCCGCCGCTGAAGCTCTTCGAATTTCAAGTGTAAATAGTTGGAGAAACATTCGGCTTTCGAAATATGATAGTAGTGCCTTCGTCGACTAGAATCTCTCGTGTCGTTTATTGTTGACGAATAAATATCTTTCCAAATATTTCGGGATTATCGATAAAAATGACAATTTTTATCATTCGTCTTCCTTCGAAATGTCACGAATTTCACAATCAAAAAGAGTGGAATTTGTAATTAAAAAAAAAAAAAAAAAAAAAAACGAAAAAAAAATACAAAGAAAAATACAAGAGAAGAAGGAAGAGAAGTGTGGAAGTGTAGAAGTACAAAAAAAAAGGAAAAAAAAAAAAACAGAAAAGAAACGGAAAAAAATAAAAGGTAAGAAAACGCGAGACGTTGGAAAATCGGCTGGGGGTATGCTAGAAGCGGTAGTCTTGTTGCGAAGTGCATTGAGAGTGAGAGTAAGGGAGAAAGAGGGAATGAAGGGAGAGAAGGAAGGAGGGCCGCGAATGTGAGAGTACGTACCGGTTGATGTGCATATGTGCGTGCACGGATGCATGCAAGCAAGCAACCAACCAACCGCCGTCAGCCGCCGCCGCCAGCCAGCCAGCCAGCCAGCCAGCCAGCCAGCAAGCAAGCAAGCAAGCAAGCAAGCAGTCGGAGCTTTTTCAGCGTTGCGGATGCAGCCACCCCACTAGACAGAAGAGCGTCTAGTGTCAAGTGGCAACGAAGAGAGAGACTCCTCATCGTCTAGCCTAGACGAGAAAAAGAGAGAGAGAAAACGAGAAGAACAGAGAAAACGAGAGAGAGCGAGAGAGAGAGAGAGAGGTGGTTACTGATTGTCGAGCCTCATGGTAGGGTGACTTAAGAGAAAGAGAGAGAGTGAGAGATGGATAAAATGTAAGAGGAAAAGAGGGAGAAGGATAGAACGGTGCCTTGTCGCATGCAGAATCGAGGCTCGATAATCGTGATAAAACTGCGCCATTACAGCATAGCTGGGAACGTCGTCGGTACTCGAATCTCTTCTCGGTCTTTTAATTTCTTTTTTATTTTCTTTTCGTTTTTCTTTTTTTTTTTTTTATTCCTTCTCGAAGAGAAGAGAAGTTTTTTAAAACCACGAAAGAGCTCGACCGATCCTAGCCGTCGACGCCATCGTTGGTTCGCCTCATGTCCTGGACAATTTGGCTAAGATTCTTTCTTTTTTCTCCCTTCTCTTTCTCTTTCCATTCCTTTCCTATCCTTTCCTTCTCACCCTTTTTCCCTTATAACGTTTTCTTTTTTTATACTTTCACGCTAACTCGTTTTACGATAATGTCCGTAGCGTAGGCGAAAAGCGATTTTTCGCGCTTTTAAAAGCTCGCTTTTAATAAAGGAGAAGGCTGTCCGGTGAATCGACGATGTGGCAAGCTTTGATGAACAGGAATCGATCAGGTTGAACGAAAGCTTCTGCGAGATAATGCGAGGGTGTAAAAGAATCGTTGGGTAGGAGGGTGGAAAGTTTAAAAATAGATCATCGACAATAATAATAGGTGTAGTATTGTGTCATCGTCCGTGGAAGAATAATTTTCTTTTTAAGAAAAAAAAAAAAAAGAAAATTGAACGATATCGTAAGAAAAAAGAATTATAAGATAACGTAGGGCAAAAGATGAGATTGGGCAGATATTTAAAAGAAAAATGGAAAAAAAGAAAAGAAAAAAAATTCGAAAAAAAGAAAGAACAAAAAAGAAAATACCAAATAAATACGTGTCCTTAAAAAAACAGCTTTTCATAAGAACACATATTTGTGAGAGTTCTTACTCAATGATATTCCCTCGGCATGACTGAAGTTTTGTAAATATCGAGAGATCTCTAAGGGAAAGGAACAAGATAGAAAAAGTGAGAGAAAGTGGGATATACGGAGAAGAACGTAAAAGCGTCTAACCATTAATAGTATGCATTTATTCGGAGCACTGGAATTAGAGCAGGAATTGTGGCCTCCCGAAGTAGAAGTGGGTTGCCGACGCTTGAAAATCGCTGGGCAAGATGCTTTTGAATTATTCAATCTCCTATCGATGGAAAAGCATCCACCACAGTCGCTTTTCGCACATCCTCCCCTGAACAATTCCTATCTAACTCCCCCCTATTCCCCTTTCACCCTTCTCTCTCCAACCCCCAACTCTTTCGCCATCGTTCCTTTTCTCTATCTTTTCTGCCTTTCTTTTTCTTCTTACCATCGATCTATCCTCGTCTCGCACTCTCCAGTGAAAACGACGAACCTAATACGAGTCTAGCCGGGTGCTCTCTTTATGCTCGATCTATTCTTTCCTTCGTCTCGAGTTGAACCAACGCCGAGATTACTCTCAGAGATTATTTACGCTTCTGTGATTTCACCAAAATTGAATAATCGCGAGTAACGGTGAGACACTCTTATATCGATATTTAATTCAAAGTTTAAAACATTTCTCAACTTGTTAAATAATTCAGTACAGCATTAATCGATATAGGTATGTAATCGATTTTATGAAAAATTATATAGATTTTAGAACGTTAACGAAGGTAATGAATAATACGTTAGGAAAGGAAATAAGTGAAAATTTAAGAGAGCAGTCTACTTTGTCTCATGATTTTCTAAAGCAACGATGGCACAGAGAGAAAGATAGAGAGAGAGAGAGAGAGAGAGAGAGAGAGAGAGAGAAAGAGGGAGAGGGAGAGAACAAGAAAATGAGAGAGATAGACAGACTAGACTAGACTAGACTATAATTTGTTCGTGAACGTACTCCCAAAGCTTTCGAAATTTTAATAAATATCTGAGTAACCACGTTGGGGTATTTTCAAATTTTATGTATAACATTTCGTTTATTAAATGAGATGAACACGTTCAACGAAACACAAATTTTTAGACGAACAGAAAACAAGAGACGGATCGTTTTTAGTGGTAGAAAAGGGGTAGAGAGGTAGAGAGAGAGAGAGAGAGAGAGAGAGAGAGAGAGAGAGTGTTGCATCCGTGCGGTCGGATGCTGGTCAGATTCAATTACCTCGTAGTTTAATAATTCCCCGCGAGTCGAGTCACGTAGAGAGCCGAGACAACGGTTCGCCCACGAGCCGTCAAAGTTTCAAACTTGTTTTTGAACTGACCCGTGGCTCCTGGCGCATGAGAAGCTTTCGTAAGCACCGAGCTTACGAAGAACGAGATGCTTCGCGATTACGTCCCTCGATACTCGTAAAAGGACTCTCGTTTCTTTCATTATTAATGAGAATTAAGTATCTCCTAGGTCGTCATAAATATTTTCTCCTTGTGCACACTATTATTACTATTATTATTATTATTATTATTATTATTATTATTATTATTATTATTATCATTACTATCGTTATTACTATTATTAATATTACATTATGATTAGTAGTACTTTCTATATAAAATACTTGGCTATTTATTTACGAATTACCTTCTTAACGAAAGTATGACTAATTAGTTTATACGATTATGCATCGTCGAACTTTCAAAGAATAAGAAACTTGTTCATGAAGCTTCGTCTTCATAAATTGGTTCAACTAACCGTATGCTAATTCCAGTCTATTTATCTACATTTATAAAATGAAAGAAAAAGAGAAAAAGAGACAGAGAGATAGAGAGAGAAGGAGAGAGAGAGAGAGAGAGAGAGAGAAAGACAAGAATCTCACAAAGCTCGACTCGGGCTTCTTAGAACGTAAAGCCATCGTTTAAAGGACGACAATCCCGCGAGATCTGCGTATTAATCTTCCAGCCCCTGGTGCTTAATAATTAACGTAGCACGAACTTCCTTCTCCACTCGTGGCTTCTCCGTACTATCTTCTCCTTCTGCATCTTGCGTTAATAAGCGGACACATTACCGTACATGGATAAGAAGTTATCGGATAACTTGATAAATTCGTCAAGGCATACGAGGACAGGGAGGAAAGGGTTTATCGCTTGAATAATCCTTCGATGGGCGGAAGACCGAGTGCGATCACATGGATTAATGGATTATGGGGAGAAGTACGAGTATGGTACGAGTTAGTAGAGTTGCAAAATTAATAAACGTCTCTCGGTCTATTCGTTTGAAAATAGAGATATATTATAAAGGGAAAGAAAGAGAGAGAGAGAGAGAGAGAGAGAGAGAGAGAGAGAGAGAGAGCGAGAAAGAAAGAGAGAGAGAAAAAAGAAGAAAGAACTCTATTGTTCGATTTAATCAGATTTCAGATCAAATTAATATGTATGTCGATGGTCGATTTTTCTTGGTATAAATAAATTAGCCTTCTCTTTGTCGGAATAAATTCTATCTTTATAAATATGTACGATTCGTAAAAAAGAAAAAAGAAAAAAGAAAAAAAAAAGAAATTGGGTCGTAGAATAGTCTGAAACGAATTCGGGTTTTTCGTTTTTTTTGGATGCTTGTACTTAACTATTAAAAGCAATAAAAAAAAGTCTCCTTCGATCAAGAGCTCCGTGAGTTTTATTTAACGAAGATGTTCGCTCCTAGAGATATAATAAAATAACTTTGTAAGATTGTTATATGAATAATATTATAGATCGTTGGACGTAACTATTTGTTGAGAATAAAAATAAAAATAAAAAGTGAAACGTTTGACGTTATCCAAGTAAAGTTTTTCCAACATGGTAATGAAGTTGTCCGTTTTTACGGTTTCCCCTTCTCCTTCTCCTCCACCTTCATATCTTGGCAATGTAAGAACGAACGAAGGGCGGAGGGTGGCTCGATGGTATGCGTGATGCAGAGGGAATATCAACGAGTCCCATCTATGCGTGAAAAATGATGGCAATATATCAGGAGCCACGGTGTCATTAATCATCGCGTTGTAGTCGCGGCCAGTGGTAAAAGTAACAGAGCATCGTCGCGAGCATCGTCCGAAGTGAAATCCTTCGGGCGTAACCGCCTCAGGAAAAATCATCCCTTGCTTTCCTGCTTCTCTTACTGCCAAACGAAAAACCACCCCTAAGATATGACTTGGAAATGAAAGCTCAAAATCCTATGGGAGAATAATCATGAGAAAATTCATGTCTTATCGCATTCGAAACATTTAATCGACCGTTAAAGATAAAGATAATCGATTTGTTTTATTATGTAAAAATAAATTAATGTAGTTATTACGTGTCTCTAAATGTATATACGTGTAATCCGAAATGGAAATAAACGTAAACGATTCGAGAAAATAATTGAAACTAATTTTCTTGAAAGTAATTCGTACTTTTAATTTGTACTTTTTTCTTTTTCTTTTTTTTTTCTTTTTGTTTAAATAAAAATAGAAAGAATAAAAATAGAAAGAGAGAGGTGAGAAAGAGATAGAGAGAGGAAGAACGATTCTCGAGAATATGAGCGAAGCTTAAGCGACGACAGAGAGAAGGAAGCGTCACTTAAAAATCGTGATCTGCAAATTCTGTATCCTACGTCCTTCTTCTCTCTCTCTCTCTCTCTCTCTCTCGCTCCCTCTCTCTCTCTCCTATTCGCGCCCGACCATGCGATATCTTCTTTCCAAGAGTGTCACCATTTGTCGAGATTACTGCTAATACTCCGTTCCTTTCCTCTTTTCCATTTTACCAGCGTGAAAATCTAAGAAGAAATTCGATGATACGTACGAAAAGATGCGACGCAATAAAATGACGTGCGATTGCGTATGATCCTGCTGATCATCGTCGTTCTATCAATCATTTTATAGATACTTAATGACTTTATGGTAGATTTTTTTCAAGTCGATTAGTAAAGGAGAAATGGAATTTCGTAAAAAAAGAAAAAAAAAACACACACACACACACACACAAAGAACAAAAGAGAAAAAGTAAGAAAAACAAAAAGGTAGAAAAATGAATTAATTTGTTTCATTCGATCGGGAAATAAATTATATTAGAAAATAAGACGAGAGAGATATTAAGTGTCTCAGGATCGAGAGTACAATTCGACGCGTTCTTGACGAAATACTCTTGATAATGATCTGAGTGAGGTGAAATAAGGGGTATCCGAACATGCTCGGTGTGCCAGAGTTTATCAGATGACGGTCATGTAAACCGATTCTCGAGATAAAAAGCTCGGCGTCTACCAGGCCGGCGTCGTCGTTTGCGCTGTACTATATACATATAGATATCCGTACACACACACACACACATATATGTATGTATGCATATATGTATGAATATATGTATTACATCGACGCACGATGCAAATACAAGGTTATGTGACTTCTCTTACAAAGACGAATTGACGAATCCACGCAGATGCATATACAAATATATAGGTAAAGAACAATGCAGGTGCAAGAGACCCACACAACACGTAAAAGTACGTCGTCTCTCGTAACACGAACCGAATGATGATGATTCATGCGGCACGCGAGCGATTTCACGTCGTGTTTCTCTCGTATTCTTTTACCCCCTACAAAACTGGTAGAGAGGCCGACCAACCCTCCCTGCGTGTCCGTGTACGAGTAGCTATATACGTTTGTGTATACGTAGGTAGAACGAGGGGTAAATGGGGAATAATATGCCGTCATTTGGTCTACGTGCAACAGGGAGCCAAGTTGGTTTGGCCCAATCGATACGTACAGTGGCTCATGAAAGTATTCTATTATGTTTCTTAACTGGTTCTATCGTAAAAATGAAAGATCGAAAGATCTCTTTCGTCAACCTTTACAACTCCCATATAATCAGAACTTTTTATGAATACTCAACAATTTCTCATAAAAATTGTTAATCCTTTCAAAGAGTTTTCAAATGACAAATTAATCCAAACGTTAAAATCAAGATAAATTAATATTATTGAAAATTTTCTATACGCGAGTTATTAAATTTAAATCCATCGATATATACTTTATCCTTGTTATTTTCCCAATCAAATTAATGATAAAATACTTTCAGGTATAACTGTACGCGTGGCGTGCTGGAGTTGCCTTCTCTCCGAAGAAAAGCTTCATTCCGTCTTCGTCGCACCATCGTCGCTCGCTCTTTTCCCTGCCACGAAAAGGGTAAAGCCTACGATTCGCGCGTCGGCATCACAGTTATTATTTTATTTATATCTGTATCAACGCTGTCACGCCATATCGCTTCGGGAAAACATGCCAGAGATCGTAATGCTTTCGTTTTATTCGTGACTCGACGGTTTTAGCACGGAATTCGTTCTACGCCTCTCCTTGATCGAAACGCAAAAGTTTTTCTTTATGGTACATTATCTGTGTCCAAGTGTCCTGTATATGTGTTACCTACACCGAGAACCAGTAAATTACTTCCTTCGAAACGATCATATCTAATAAGAAAAAAATTTGATAAGCTCGATTCGAACCAGAACTTTGTAACTTTTCTATTTTATCCGATATCTCGAATCTCACGTTAGATCGTACAGATGCTATCTCCTATGCCATTGGTTAACGACGAATAAAGAGATAAAAGATGAGGAATCATTTTAGTCGACGTGACGAGCTCGTAAAATGAAACACACGTTGGAAATTGGCCGAACGATGGGTGAAATTAACCCCACGGGCAAATTAATTACGCGATATCGGCACGGCCATGGAAATAATTTGATTATGAAAAGCGTACCGGTATACCGATCGTGCTTACAATTCCGAGGGGAGTCTGCCAACCAAAAAATCTCACAGTCATGCATCGGATCTGTTTTTGATAAATCAGTTTAAGGATAAGCATGTTTAATTCACAATTATTATTATTATTATTATTATTATTATTATTATTATTCATTTTCTATATTTATACGTATTTATATATGAATTGTCTGTTATTATAATTTCTACAAGATCGATCGATTTTGATACCTCGAACCATTTCCAAGAATAACGTTGAACGAGCACGTGCGAAAGAGCTCGCTTAAGGTATTATAAAACGAGAAGAACATTAGCATAACCAAAACTGCACTTCGATTCGCAATAAAGGCTTATCACGGGTACGGCAGAACCAAGGAAACGTGCTCTTTATATCGGCCATTTATTTTTCTTACTAGCTTCGAACGTGTGCTTATGGAAATTGAGCTAGTTAAGTAGCAATAAATAGCACCATTAGCCTGTTATTTCAGAAGCAGCGTGAACACAAGAGGAGAGAAAAATAGAGAGAAAGGGAGAAGGAGAAAGAAATAAAGATATATATACATATATATATATATATATATATATATATATATATATACACAGATGTAAAGAGAAACAGTAAATTTCATTCGAGACGACCGCAACATATCTTACAAGCTTCATTAGAAATAGATGATGCACTTCGTGCGATTAGAGAAAGGAAAGGAGAAGATGGATCGAGTTGGCCGAAAGAAAAAAAAAAAAAAACACAATATCAATTTTGTTCACAGGAGAATACTCGTTTGCTTCATCGGAAACACGTTATTGGACGAGGTGGTAAAACTCTGACCTCTCTTAATCTTTAACGAACTTTATAAGACGATTTTGATCGAGGGTAAACTACTCTTATTTTTCATCGTTATCATTCTGTTACGTTTGTTTCCTAAAATTATTAAATTTAATTAATACCAACAGTAATTATTTTGCCACGTTGATCGATTTCTCAAACGAGATAATTTCGTTTACGTGAGATCAAATTAGAAGAGCTTAAGGATGTAAGCACCCTTCTTGGCTTTCGTGGCTTCAATTTATTCGATATAAATATATATATATATATATATATATGTGTGTGTGTGTGTATGTGTATTATATCTAAACACATAGACGTAAACATAGACATAGGTATTACGTATCGCCGTAACTAGCCGGTACCACGGTAATTAATTACAAGAACTTCTAACGCGACCACAAGCCAATTAACTCGTTCGAGGATGACGAAGACGAGACGCAGGACGATATGAACGCTTCGAAAAATCTCCGAAAGCTCGAAAAAGGTCATGACTCCAAGTGAAAAGTTTCTCTTTCCCATTAAATTAGATTTAGAAACTATCCCTTTAGAAGCTTCTCATAGCGGAGAGAGCGATACGAGTAACTTCGCTGACCTCTCACACACACACACACTCTCTCTCTCTCTCTCTCTCTCTCTTTATCTTTTTCCGTATACTCATCGTTTATGTATGCATAGACGTTAAAATGTAAATCCACTTCTTCCGTGCTCGTTCCAGAATTACGTAGATATATCTGAGAATTATTATTATTATTATTCTTATTATTATAGTTATCATTAAACGTGGACATGAAATAAAACGTTGAATCGCGCAAAGATAGATCATTCTATTCTCCTCTACGAGAGAAAAAGAAAGAGAAAGAGAGAGAGAGAGAGAGAGAGAGGCGGGTAGCGAGTAATATAGTTCGCCAAGTAATTAGAATGCTCTTCGATACCGCGAAACGTGCTTAGCCAACCGGAAAAGTTTTCTACTAAAAATCTGAAACGAATAAAGAGACACTAAAGAACGAAAAAAAGAAAACGAAGGAATTATAAAAGTACAAATTTTATTACAATTGATAGTCGAAGAGGACAAGTTGTTATAAACGATTTCGACAAAAAGTCGCGCATATTAATTTAATTAAAAGAAAAAAAAAAGGAAAAAAAAAAAAAAAAGAAAAGAAAAGAAATGTGATGAAATCAAGATATAATAGGATTGAACATAGGGATTAAATAATAATTATGTTAGTCATCAGTCTTCTCACGTGCGAAACTTTATCGGAATTGGATCTGTAATCTGCGGCATATTTCCCCAGTTACGAAGTCCTGTTGTCTCTCGTCCATCTTCTATTCCCCTCTCTCTCTCTCTCTCTCTCTCTCTCTCTCTCTCTCTCTCTCGCTCTCTCGCACTCCCGCTGAGTACCTTCAGTCCCAGTGCTTTTAGAAGGAAGGATCCTAATCTGACGGCCGTACCTAACTCCGATACGGAGCAGGTTTCTAAGGAGCAGTTACTATCTAAGTACCGTAGGGTATATCTAACTCGCTCGATTTCGACTTAACGTCACGTTACCTATCGCATTAGTCTGCCTCTTACGGTAGGATAAAGCGACTACGATTGTTTCGACGAATCCCTTTCCTACCGTGACATTTGCCAAGCAAGGCAACAGCCATCGCAGGCTTCTCCTTGCTATAAGAAGCCCTTCGTACGCAAGAAAAACTATTCCTTAGACTATTCCCTGTTACGATCAATTATTAAAAGTCTTTCCATTCGATTATAATTAAATTTTTTTTTTCTACTTCGAGAAAGGAATAAAATTATATAATTATTAATATTATACGTACGTACGTACATTATTTCCTCTCTCTCTCTCTCTCTCTCTCTCTCTCTCTCTCTCTCTCTCTCTCTCTCTCTCTCTTTGTTTCTTTTTAATGACTCCTATTTAGCCGTTTACACTACCACGTTACGAGTACTAAGAGTCTGTACGAAGGATCTTCTATAATATATGTACATGTATATGTATTGTATTTATATCCGGTAAAACTTTTTGTCAATATCGTTACTCATCGTCGTCCTGACGATCTTATAAAGATCTATGGTAATCATCGATGTACTATTATACGTCAACAAAATCTGAGTAAAATTATTATACGTAAATAAAAGTAAATTACAAAGATCGTACAAGGTTATATGAATGATATTACGTAAAAATTTTCATTATTCGTAATATTATCCGAATATTAAATATGAAGAATAAAGAAACTGAGAGATCTTGAACGGTTCGTTTCATAGGGATTAACGTCAAAATTCTTAGCAGCAATTACCGAATACCATAATGGATAATCCCTTCTCTCTGGAGAGCAAACGAGATAGAAGTAAAGGGGAGTGAATGCTGACCCTCTTCTCGATTTTACATTGGCTTGTGCTACTTAGTTTATAAAGAAAAAGACCCTCTCCCTTTTTTATGGGCGGGTAGGTGTGTGTCACGTGCACGCGACACACGTGGCCAATCGAGAACAGAGAAATGAAGTCTTCCTTCTAAAAAATGGCTTCTGCTTGACACAAGAAAGGAATAGAATAGAAAAAGAAGAAGAAAAAAAAAGTAAGAATAAAATGTAGAACGGGAGAAGCCAAAGGGGTTTGGAAAGAGAACGGTGCAGGAAAATGCATTGTAAGCGTGAGAGAGACAGAAAGATAGAGGTAGCTATTGAAAAAGAA
Source organism: Vespa crabro (assembly GCF_910589235.1). Lineage (NCBI taxonomy): Eukaryota > Metazoa > Arthropoda > Insecta > Hymenoptera > Vespidae > Vespa > Vespa crabro. The sequence continues at coordinate 11,019,235 of NC_060959.1, forward strand.
AACCAAAGAAAGTACAAAATGCTTCATCCCTTTGTGAGGACCGCATCGTCGGTTGAAAAAAGGGTGCCGGAAGACGCAAAATATATTCCGTTGGGAAGTTGCCTGTTAAACTTCATTTCAATGTGCGCAAAGGATCCATCAAAGGAATCAAAAGAGAGATAGGGAGAGAGAGAGAGAGAGAGAGAGAAAAGGAAAAAGAAAGATGTAGCACGACCCATCGAAAAGATGAGTGATCGGGAATTCTTTTAAAACTTAAGTTATTTACGTCGTGCAAAATTTGCACAAATTTTTAACTCTCTTCCAAACGAATCACCGTGTAAGATCATTAATACGAAATTATTTCTACAAAGTATAAATATAATATAAATGGAACATTCTAGGTGAATATTAAATCCGATGCGTTCGTAAAAATTGTCGGATGAGAGAGGACGAGTAAAAAAGAAAAAGAAGAAATAAATATAAAAAAGATTTCATAGTCGAATATTCGAATGCAAGGTAGATACGAGAAGAGAAGGATGAGATTGGTCTGGAAGACGACGAGGAAGCAGTCTTTGAGCTTGCTTACTGGTAAGAAAGTCCAAGATCGACAGACTACTAGGACGTTTTCCGTAAAATCTCCCTGCGGCCTCTCTCTTTCTCTCTCTCTCTCTCTTTCTTTCTCTCTCTTTATATATATATATATATATATATATATATATATATATATATATATATATATATAAAATATATAGTCTGCCGAGCCGACTTTCAGTCAACCTCTTCGTGTACTTAAGCGTGTACACAGAAAGGCAGAAAGCCTTCGCCAGTCACCGTCTTACTCCCTCACTCCTTTTAACTATACCATCAACCACCACCTCAATTCCATGGTGAAGAGGACTTTCAATTTTCCAAAAAGGTTACCGACGCTTGCCACGCCGCAGAAAGATCACGGCAGACTTGATACACGCAATAACGAGAGACGGCGAACGTTTCGTTGGTTGGGATTGGCTGAAGGGGTGGAATGAAGTCGGGTGGGGGGTTGTACAGGCGATACCGCCTGTATTTTCAGACCGAGGCGAAGCTTCCGACGGAGAAGCAGGTAATAAACGATGCACTGTACGCGGCTTAAACGGAGCTTTATGAAATCCCAGCCATGATTAATAATTCCGCCCCTTTGCATCCACCCCCATCCCTTCTCTCTTTCTCTTTCTCTAGCTTAGCCGTAGAAGGTAATTCTAGGAGCTCGTTAGATACACGTCTCCGATCTTTCGAGCTTTATTCGGACGAGCATCGTTTGCCTTGTGCATCTAATTTTTTCCCCTTTTTTATCTCCTCCTTTTCTCTTCTCTTCTCTTCTCTTCTCTTCTCTTTCTTTTTTCTTTCTTTCTTTCTTTCTTTCTTTCTTTCTTTCTACCTTTCCTTCTTTATCTCTTTGTCGCTATCTTTTGAACGATCATCCAAGACGGATTAATTATCATCTACAAGACGTGAAGAATTTTATTCAAGGACTTTTATTAACATCGATTTAATTTTCATTGTTTTTCAATAAAACTGAGAGAAATGGGTTTCTCGAAGGGTATATCGGACTGATCAAAGCGATTTTGTGATTAGAATGACGAGCAATGAGGACCCTCATTAGAATGATCCTTCGTCCGTAAAACACGATTACGGGTTGCATTATTCGCCTGCGTGCTGTCTCTCTTTTAATGATCGAGAAACGCCATGAAGTGTAACGAGATATACTGGTCCGTGCTTTCATTCGTAGAAATCATTCCACGCTGGATTAATTCGTTGAAGTAATTAACGGAGTGTCGAAAATATTCCACCGAAATGATTTTTCATTTTCATCGATTCATTTTAAAAATAATAAATGTTAGCGATAAATAAATCAAATGGTCAGAAAAAAATTAACATTTATTATTGTTGAAAAAAAAAAAGAAAAAAAAAAAGAAAAAAAGAAAGAAAGAGAAAAAAAGAGACGAGATGTTATCGATTCGATCGATGTCGAAATCGTCTATCAGCTCGACGCGTCGATAAAAAAAAAAAAAAAAAAGAAAAAAAGAAAAAATATTTCAAACGCGCTTCACTTGAAATCTCTAGCATCACTAGTAAGTGGAATCCCTCGAGCGTATGTGCTCCCGCTTACTGATTTTTAACTCGTTCGGGCACGCGTAGAGTGTTCTGTAGGAAACAACGATCACACATTGGATCTGCATCTGACTGATGCAACGAACATCCAAAAAAAAAAAGAGAAAAAGAAAAAAGAAAAAGAGAAAAAGAAAAAAAGAAACAAAGAAAAAAAAAACAAAGGAACAAGAGCAGTTAAAGAAAGACGAAAATAGAGAAAGAGATAGATAGATAGAGGGATAGGTAGATAAATAGAGAGAGAGAGAGAGAGAAAGAGAGAGAAAGAGAACAACGACGTATTCCAGGCTAGCAGCCGAAGTTTCGAACACTCGTCACTGGCACGACTGCGACTCAACGAAGTTGAGACTGGTGAATTTGTGCGCGTATGTGTCTGTGTGTTTGTGAGAAGATCTGGCGATGGCAGTCAGCAATGCGTGCGAAGCTCTTTCCGATGGATTGACTCTCTTCCACGCCCCTCTAAATTCCCTTTCAATCCCTCGGCTCTTGATCCCCTCGTCACCCGAACCTACCCACTTTCATTTTTTGCTTTATATACTTTTTTCATATATATATATACATATGCATACATACACATATATATATATATATATATATATATATATATATATATACATATATACACCTTACGCATTACATTTTATTGTATTTAACACGAGTTAAATAACACGATACTTTCTAAGAAATATCCAACCAATGTCTAGACTTTAAATATTAAATTATAAATTGTATCAATACCATGATTTTAAATATCTAATAAAGCTCTAGATCGTATCCGTTATTTGCTTTTATTCCTTCAGTAGGTTGAATGGAACGAAATAGAAATTGCGAATTCACAGTGGATTTCTAAAGTATCGTATCGATACGAATAGATTTTCTCTCTCTTTAGATTTTAGTATCTTCGATCTTTGCGGATTCGCGACGTGAATGCTTCCTCGAGAATGAAAATAGAGAGAGAGAGAGAGAGAGAGAGAGAGAGAGAGAGAAAGAGAGGGAAAAGAAGAAAAAGAAAATGACAGAAAGAGAGAGAGAGAGAGAAAAAGTCTGAAAAGCTCAGTGGAATAGGAGTCAAAGAGGGAGAAAGCGTCGCCATATGAGAAGAAACGAAAGCCGTGGTGAGCCTTGAAAATTGAAACAGAATTCACAAGCGTGAAATACGGGCCTACCGAAAGCTTTTCCTTTACGCGCTGAAATTCTTCATCTCTCTTTATCTTTCTCTCACTCTCTCTCTCTCTCTCTCTCTTTCTCTTTTTCACGACTAAATGGAAAATCGTAAGTCTCTCGAGACGGTCGCCGCATGCGCGCGAAGATCGAAGAAACGAGTCTCCGTGGTAAAAGACATCGTTCTTCTTTATCCAAGACGTCGCTCGAGTCGGGCTACCATCGTGGAAACCTACGATCGTACTAAAGAAATATGAATGGATGAAGGAAAAGAGAAGAAAGATGTCTCTTCAACAGGATTACCTGAATTAAATCCGATGGGAAGGATATCGGATATCTAAGATGTGTCTTTAAAAGTCTGTTAAATTTATTCCTTGAAAACTATATATGTATCTATAAAATATATAATAAATTTTATAGAGGAAGAAAATAATAATTTAATATAACGATTTTTATAATTATTCCTTATGTACGTCAAATTATTTCATGAACATTTTTAAATCATTCAAATGCGAAATAATATTTTATTAATTTATTCAAATATGGAATTATAAACGATAACGTTGATTCTTTCTGTTTTTAATCGAAAATGAAATTTCACGAATTTGAAAGGTACGATCTGACGAAGAAATGAAACGTATTTGCTAAACGAAAAGAGATATCCGGAAGAAGAAAAAGAGAGAATCACGTTGGTTACACTCGTTTTGAGCCGTTAAATTATCCGCGAGCAAATTGGATCGTGGAGGTTCTTTCCCGCGAAGGTATCAGACACGGGATCAACTTTTAATTAAAGCGAGGCTTACCGTGGGTTTAAGATATTTATTTTATACTTCAACACCCCTTTCGAGCTGCAGCTAAACTCTGTGAAACCTGTCGGCGATCGCATCTCTCACTCTCTCTTTCTCTCTCCCTCTCATTCTGATCTTTGTGATCCCTACTCTTTACCCTACTCGTTTTACTGGTTCCGTCGTATATATTTATATATATATATATATATACAGACGAACACACACATCCACAGGTACTTCTATACCCTTTCACCCTTTTCCACTGTCTCTCCCTCCATTTCCGCAACGAATTCGTTTCTTTACAGCCTGCTTCTTCAATCTCGCGGCACGGTAGTAAAAGCAACAGATTTTACGATCGACTACTAGTACGAGTATATACACAGACATGCATATACATACACACCTCTTATACGACAATATACTACTATTACATTTTTCAGCGACTCGACCGATAAAACTCAAGGAATTTACTTGTTTTCTTTTTTTTTTTTTTTACGCATAAAAGCATCCAAGAATTTCAGTAGGATCGTTCACGAATTTTCGATCATTCGACATTGAACAATATTATAGAACATAGAAGCGTTACCTCTCGACGTAGGACGTAATCCAAAGGGCGGAGCTTTAATCGGTATGCGTACAGTGTCGATGGGTGTGCGTGGCGTGTTATTTCATGAAACGGATCTATTTTGAGGGTACCTGACCCTTAAGTGATATGTGCTGGGAATACAAAAGGGTCTGAAATGCGAGGAAGGGTCGTTGAAGAAGAGAGAGAGAGAGAGAGAGAGAGAGGGACGGTCAGAGAAACAGAAAGAGAAAAAGAACGTGAAAGAAAGAAAGAAAGAAAGAAAGAAAGAGAGAGAGAGAGAGAGAAAGAGAGAGAAAAAATAAAGGTGGAAGGGAAAAGGGTGGAAGGGACGTATTTGCTCGGCGTGAGAGGATTCAGAGTCTAGGGTAGAAATCCACACCGGACATCTACATGTGTTTTCCATTCTTTCGGTGATTCTCTCTTTCTATGGTGGAACAAGAAATTCAAAAGAGAAAAGAAAGAAACCAAATGTATCTCTGACCTTGGTTTTTCCATAGCAGACAACACTATTCTCTGTCCCGTATGCAAAACTATCCCTTCTTTCTACCCCTCTTTTAGAAAGAGTTAGAGCATGAAAAAGAGAGAGAGAGAGAGAGAGAGAGAGAGAAGAGATAGAGAAAGATAGAGATTTTTCTCCATCTAACGTTTCTCTTCGGTACTATCAGGACTCACGAGGTTGAAACTCGCCTTTCTCCCCCCTCACACACACACACACTCTCTCTCTCTCTCTCTTTCTCTCTCTGTACCTCTCTAAACTCTCTTTCTCTAGCACCTTTGTAAGGTACTTTTCTTCCGGAACGCTAGCCCGACAATCGTATTCCCCATTCCGCCGTTACATTCGCTTCGGTCGTTCCGCTCCTTCAATCTGGCCGCGTTATATAGAAACTCTCTCTCTCTCTCTCTCTCTTTCTCTCTCTCTTTCTTGCTTTTAACTCTACGTCAGGTCAGATTGGAAAGTGTGTTCCGTCGAGAATTCACGAGAAAAGTGGGAGTATTCACCGACAACCTCTTTCTCTCTCTCTCTCTCTCTCTCTCTTTTTCTGTCCCTTTCTCGATTTCTATGACTTCGCCCTAGAGAGAGAGAGAGAGAGAGAGAGAGTCGGCCAACTCTCGAGATCGTACGTGGGGTACCTGTTGAGAGAAATCTTGGCTAGCTCGGACCCCATCCAATATACGAAACTTTTTCCTTCCATCCCGTGGATATCACCCAAGTTACACGTTCACAATAAAACTATCCGGAATTTAGTTTTCAAACTTATCGCTTATACGCGTTTACTAGTCTAACCGACTTTGGCCATTTTAACAGAACGATTGTTAACGAAATATACGATTTATATATATATATATATATATATATATATATATATATATATGTATGTATGCATATATGTATATGTATATATTATATAGATGTACATAAATACACACATGTACATGGTGTTCTATGTATGCGCGTCTTGTCTATGAGAATATCAATAATATAACATGCATGTCTCCTACTCGAATTTTTCAACTCTATTCTTTATGAGAATGGTAGACGATCGAAAATGTATAATCCTCTTTAAAAATCGATGGATTATAGTATAGAACGTATGACAACTATTCACGTTCGTGAAAATCAAGAAGGAATCGTTGCGACAGTAGTAAAAGTCTGTCTCAAGTCAGACACGGGAGGGAGCCGACTCGATTAATCCGAGGACTAACTTTAAGTCTAGAGGAGATGATAAAGAAGAAAAAAAACGGGAGAGAAAAAACATTAAAAAAAAAGAAAGAAAAAAGACAGCAGACAGCTTATGACGAGTAAGCTCCGCCGATATCATTTTCACGACTCCGAGACTCGAACACGAATGAGTGACCTTTAGCATGTTTGCGAAAGATCACTGACCGGAGATTAGCTTTAACGTTGGTTGGTATGCATATATAGAGAGACGAGAATCTGGAAGGAAAGAAGAAGGGTAGTTTGCCGTTGGTTGGTCAGAATGGGTACGAGAAGGGCAAGGGGATGAATAGGAGGAGCATAGTTATTAATTAATCCCAGTCCTTCTCTAGAAGTCAGTCGACCCCCTTCAAACCTTCACCCAACTACCACCACCATCACCACCACGCCTTCTTGGTTGCTAAGCCAGCCCGCAAAATAAAGCACCGAGCATAAAGAGCTTTACTTCCTGCGGGCATGAAACAATTATCGCCATCCGGCGCTCTTACAAAGAAATAGAAGAAGGACCGTGAAAGGAGGGGAGAGAGTCGCCGTGATTATGCCCGGAGAAAGCCGAGCGTGCAACGATCAAAGGCGAGTATCGATGTGGTCGTTACTAATCAAAAGCTTTTACGTAATAGTCTCTGGTGAACGGGGTCGGTGGTACTCGTAACGCCGGGGGTGGTATTGGTCTTTTCCTCGATCAGGAAAATCAGTACTCGACTTAACGCCCCTCATACCACGTCCTGTTTTATTTTTTTACACTTGTCAATTGCCAAGGGAATTTAATTTAAATCGATATCTCCAATTGATTCATGCGTTTACATTTTGCAATAATAAAAGTATATAATAAAATTGTGTACGTAATGCAATTGTCCATAACTGGACTCGTGATTAAAATCTTAACAAATATTAGGAAGCTTTATAAAACCGAATCGTAATGTTTTTCTTTAGTCGAAAGGGTTGTAGGGGTTGGATATTGATACGATGACGTAAGAGCGGAACTGCCGGATATAGATTGCTGCCATCTACGGACAAATCCTTGTATTTTTACGTACAACTCCAGCTAATCGATATATGTTCCTTGCCAACAGATGGCGTTGCCAGAAATAAACCCTTCCTTGGTCAGTATCGCGAACAGAGGATAAGTTTTACCGACTACGATCGACTTTACCGACATCCTAAAACCAAAACCATCGTCTCTGTTCGATTTTCAATCTTTAGTAAATTTCATATAGTATATTTCATATTTCCCTATATCTGACTTCCCTAAATCATATCTTTAATCCTTAATAAATACGAAAAGTATTTTGATTAATGATGAAAAAATTGTAGCTATTTTTTAAAACATAAAAATCGAAATTTCTTCGTTCAGATTATCACCAATAAATAATATTTCTTTGTAATTATTAATTACAAAAGACTCTGAAGATGTATCGCTAATCATAATGAAACGTAGATCTAGTGACAGTGCGAGTGTAATTACTCTTCGTAGCTAAGCGTATCTACTGGATAAGAGTATGTGTGTATGAATGTCCGACGTGTAAGTGTGCACTATGGTTAAATCAGAGCATAAATCCGTGGGAAAAGGGTCTTCCAGGGGATGCGGTAGGATCCACTAACGTAACCATTCGTCGAGTAGCGACCGCGTTTCTACTGGAAGTAGTGTGGTAGAGGAACAACGTTAATCAGGCCGGGTAAACACCTGCCGCTGATTGTGCTACACGTATGGAGAAACACATGGAGGATTCATAAAGCGTCAGAAATCCACAAGGGTGGAAAGCATCGATCGCACAAAAGCCAACCTTAACGAACGAGAAAAAGGGCCGTACGAAACCACAACGCGATAGTGTCTAATTCCTTTCTTTTTTATGGCTTCGCTATCTCTCTCTTTTTTTTTGTCTGTCTTTCTCTCTCTTTCTATCCCGTTTCCATTCATGCATCCCTATCGTCCATCCATCCACCCATCTGTTCGTCGAATCATTTTTATTTACATGGATATAGAAGTCAACCAAAAGCATACGCTTTCGTATATTTCTTTTTGTTTTTACTTCTTTTTTTTTCTATTTTTTTCTCTCTTTTCTTTCTTTCGTAAATATACTAGTAACACGTGCCAACGATTATATCGTCTTTTTATTTTCAACAAACAAGCTGAAAACATTTTGCAGTGCAATCTAAAAATTGAAAACTATGCTTTCAGATCTGAATGCATATATTCTTCGCGTCACGTATGTTTCGTACAAAACCGTATATAAATATTTTGATTCTGTACAATTTTTATTTTTTTTTTTATTTTTTTCATTTTTTTTTTTTTTGTATTTTTTCATTTTTTTTTTTTATTTTATTTTATTTTTTTATTATTTTTCAAGCAATTTCAATACTAGGATTTCGTGGTGTAGGATAAAGAGACCGAGAGGGCGGGTATTGTTTTTTTCTTCTTATTTTTTTTTTTTTGTATTTTGTTTTTTGTTTCATTTTTAATATTCGCAATATTTTGCTGTGTCCGATCGGTGTGACCGAACGGCATCTGGCAGACGAAAAGACTCGACTAGAAGTAAAGAGATCGAGAGTCAGGAGGTAGAGAGATACGCTAGCGCGTTCTGCTAGTACGTTCTGCTTCGGTTGTTTTTCAGTTTCACATTTCCATATTGTCTGCAGGAACCTCTATGGAAATCCGACGCGACAGGCACGCCTTCCGCGTGCCAATATTGAGTTCGAACGAATACTGATGGGCGCATGCATTATCCTTCGACCATAGACGAACGAACGAACGAACGAACGAACGAACCAACGAACGAACGAACGAACGAACGAACGAACGAATGAACGAACGTCAAATAACAAGAAGGAAAGAATACGAGATCTATGATGATAAGGGAAGAGGAGCTATTGAGTGGTTTGATCTTGGCAAAAAGGGAACACAACGTGAGATATGATTTGTGAGTGACAAAGGGAAAAGGGGGTATGTCATCGGATTTACGTAAACTAACGGTTCGTTAATCGTGAACCTGGCCGACTGTCATCAAGGTAGGATCAACAATGACCGAATTTCAATTATGTTCGTGTACCATTGCCACGTAGGACAAACGGTAGAAGCTTTAATGAGAGTTCATGCTGCAGTTACAAAACGGCCGGCTCGTTGCAGACCGGAGGAAACTACTTCGTCCCGTAACCCTCCCCGTACAACACCACCGTACAACCTGCCACGTTAAACGACGCGACTGCCCTACATATACAAAGCTCGGTTGCCACGGTGCAGACTGTAGTCGACCACTAATTAAAATCATAATTAAGCCCTCGACGAAACGGGCCAACGCTCTCGAGAACCCATCCTCGATTCTACCACATCCAAGCAAAAGAACCGATCTTTTCTTTTTTTTTTTCTTCTTTTTTACCCTTTCTGCATTTCCCTTGGATTAATATTTTACGAATTCCCTCTGTTATCTCCCCTACCTCCCTCTCTCTCTCTCTCTCTCTCTCTCTCTCTCTGTACGACTACTATCGATTTTACGACATTTTTTCGAGAATCTCAAGTGACTCGTGTGGTATAAGTCGGAGTCGTACCTTGATCGTACCTGTAGAAAAAAAAAAAAAAAAAAAAAAAAAAAGAAAGAAAAAAAAACAAAAGAGAAAAATCAACGCGTTAACATAATCGTCAGTTGCCAGTTCATCATTACGTTGAAGAAGTAACGTTAAGTGGTACGAGTCAGATCATTGGATATACTTATGGACAAAAAACAATTTGCTCCAAGTAGTTACAGTCAATCATTAATGATACCTACGGCTCGTATACGTAGTACGCGCTAAGTAGTACGAGAGGAAAATTAACGATTCATTTCAAAGGTAGAACATTCGTGAAAGTGGTCGGGTTTAAGAGTTAATGATTTTCCAAATGATGGATAAATTTTTAATTAGTACAAATGGAACGATAACGTTATCGAATGATAATCCGGGCGTAGATAGAAAAAGACGTATATCTAAAATAGACGTATGCGATGAGTACGAAATAATATATTATAGATTGGGACAGAGAAATGAAAATTTGTTAATTGTATTCATCGAATGAATTGTATAAAAGCTTCCAAAGGGTATAATTTCGAACGTTGAAAATCTTCGTGGTTGGACATATGATGTATGCCGCTTTGAATTATTAGCCCCGGCGCGAACAAGTCGACTGGATATAGTCGGTAACGAGTTTTCCGTAATGGTGGTACATCGTACCGAACGAAGCTGTGCCGGTTAATGTAACGTACATTGTACGCAAAAGCACTAACAGACTCGACGTTACCCTCGCCCATATTGCTCGTCCCGGAGGGATACCTGTGGTCCATGGAATTAAAGCGATTCGTTAGTACCAGGAAACAACGCGTTCCTACTATTACAGAGAGAGATAGAGAGATAGAGATAGAGAGATAGAGAGAAAGAGAGAGAGAGAGAGAGAGAAAGTACATTTGTTCTAAATAGCACCGTGGAAGAACTACCGGAAGAGATAAAGTCGAACATTTGGCGTCAAAAAGAGATCTTCTTCTTATCGTCAGTGAGAGGATTTCGTCGCGTGTTCTTGAGAAAGAAAGGCTCGACTTTGCGTGACTAAAGGTAGAAAAAATGTTAAGCAAAGAAAAGAAAAAAGAGAAGGAAGGGTAAGAGAAGGAAAATGACCGAGGATCATGTATTACTCTATTCTCCCCTTTTTCGTCCTTTTCTTTTTCTCCTTTCATCCCCCTTTTTTTCTTTTTTTTTTTTCGTTTTTTTCTTTTTTCCTCTCCTCTTCTGTCACCGAGTGTTTTCGTTCTTCAGATCGACAACGCGTGCGAAATCCTGCCCTTTCTAACGGCAATGGAATTTACTTGAGAGAGCTACGATAGTAGGGAACGGAGTTAACTCTGCAAGGGTTTCGAGTGCTCGAAAAAGAGAGACAGAGAGAGAGAGAGACAGAGAGAGAGAGAGAGAAAGAGAGTGAGTTAAGGAAAAGAGAAAGTGCATTCGAGACCTTAGATGTAATTCGGCTCGTTTTCTATATGCACACAAATACATAAAAGAACGAAAGGAAGAACGAAGGAGAAGAGCGAATGTAAATGGATACGTGTTTCTACGCTGTTCTTAATTAACTTCTTTGCAATTATCATGATGGCGTTCCGCTGGAAACGTTTGAGGATCGCTACTTCCTCTCTCTCTCTCTCTCTCTCTCTCTCTCTTGCCTTCTCTCGTTTTCTTTATGCATAGTCTCGACCTTAGGTACTACCGTTGAATACATCAAGCCAGGCGTTGCACGAGTCGCATACCTTGCCTCATTAGTTGGCCCTTTTTTCGGAGAACGCACGCGCTTACGTAGAAAGCGTAACCAGAGTTGCGGAAATTGCATTAATTAAATGCGTCGCGTCTGCCTGTGTAACGAAAGAGAAGCGGCGCTTGCTACTTGGATAAAAGGATTCGGCATGTTCGAAAAAATAAAAGGAAAACGAATGAGAGATATAAAAAGAGAGAAAGAGAGAGAGAGAGAGAGAGAATGTGCGTGAAATGGAAGGGTTGCTTACATGTCCTTTTCTATGTCCCACGTTAATTGTAAAATTGTTAAGATTTAACATCAAAGTAACATGCACACTTTCTGAATTAAATTAATTCTCGATTTGACAAAATATGAATAAAAACAAATTTTACCATTTAAATTTGTTTTTTAATTAAGCGAATAATAAAAAAAAAAAAAAGAAAAAAGAAAAGAAAAAAAGAAAAAAGAAATCGTTTAGAGCGATTTAATCAAATCAATTGAGGCATAATCGATAAGTAAATATATACATACATATATCGTATAGGAATACAACAAATTTATTCGAAAAACAAATCTTTGTAATCTAATTATACCACAAATAGATTTTATCGACTCAGTATCACTACCTGTTCGACATTCGTAATATCATGACAATATCCAATGCTATTGATAAATTAATATCCATCATTGATAATGAAGTTACACCAAGGGATAATACTAGAGTATCTATAAATTGTAAATCAGCGTATATTACGGGATCGTATTTGCATATATTCCAGTCGTGGACGTGGCTTGTTTTTCGAATATTAACACGATATGTGTTCGTAGAATTTCAATGTAAATTACCTATATTAGAGAGAGAAAGAGAGAGAGAGAGAGAGAGAGAGAGAGAAAGAGATAGATACGACATGTTCACGAGCATAAGTTTTGCAACAATAAGCCTCAAGCAAGCCCCAAGCGGGCTTCATCGGTCCTATCGGCTTATTGTCCTAAGATTGTACTTGCGTGTATATATCTAAGATGATATATGGTACATATGTACAATAAGGGAGGACGTTAAGCCATGCATATGAACAGATGCGTCTAGTTTCTATGTGTTTCTATCTATTCGCTTCGTGGGAAGGCTTAGATAAACTTGAAAATAAAATATTCAAGATTTTTCTTCAAAACGAATCACCGTATATTAGGAACCAACGTACTAGGCTTAATAAATCGCTCGCATACACACAGCAATCATATATATAGACGAATATACGCATACGTGCGCAGAGGAAGATATTCTCGACGAAGGGAATCACTAACGACCAACATTGGATGTTGAGTTTCTGGAAGGAACAACGACGAGATTAACGTTTCATGTTTGCTTTAAATTATCATTAAGGTAATCGTTCAGATATATCATAACGAAATTCGAAATCCAAATACGTTCAACGATCGGATCCTGAACTAGAAATTTATATAATTACATCAAATAGATGTAAGTTAAATAAGTTTGTTCTGCATATCCTAAATTCCTTCAAATAGATTCTAATTAACATAAGATATATATATATATATATATATATATATATATATCCTATTTCGTAGAAATTAAGTAAAAGAGGAAATCGTGGAATAATTTGATCGATTGTTGATAATAAATTTAATTATGTACGTATCTATAGATTCTCCTTCGTTTACCTATCAAACCAACCGCGTCCATCGATTATCCTACATGTTATCTAGTTTGAATCGAGGAAAGGGACGTGCATCAAATCGAGTGTGCAACCTCCGTAGTTTAACTTGACAGATAGTGCCTGAGAGCAGTTCTATCATTCGCGAAATGACACCGGCCTAAATTACCGATATCCGTGTATTAATAGATCAAATTACAATCATCGATGATACGTGACGAAACGAATGTAAAGAAAAAACGAAAAAAAAAAAAAAAACAGGGAAAAAAATTGCAGAACACAGAATTAGAGGATAAAAATTATGAAAAAGACTTGAAAAAGGACGTAGAAATTGAAAGAGAGAGAAACAGAGACAGATAGCATAATTTACAATGCAGTTCTTCTCTCTTCCTCTCTCTTCTTCTTCTTCTTCTTTTTTTTCCTCCCCTCGAACAGAGATCTAACATAGGGCGTGATAATAATTCAAGGCGAGAGTAAAGTTTCTCGCGCGCAAAATTCGATATTCGAGTCACGATTCCGCGGAAAGTTTCGAAAACTTTTGAAGTATTATCGTGGGACGGGGGACGAGACGATGAGAGAAGAAGGCCTGAGAAAGAGGTGCGTCGTGGGTGGATGGGGTAAGGTAGATGGTGCGGTGTGGTGTCTTTTCCCAAGATCCAACCTTCCGAGACGTGCTACGTTGAAATAATAATTCGGCCGGCGTCTTCGAATAATGAGTTCTCATTAACATCCGAAGGACACGAGAGATAAGACGTGAGAAAGAAGATGATGGAACGTAATTAACCAAAAGATAAAGAAATAAGAAAGATGAAGATTCTCGATCGAACGTTATCAAAAGGATAGATAGAGAAGAAGAGATAGAGAGAGAGAGAAAGATATATATATATATATATATATATATATATATATATATATATATATACGTGATAACGATATTAATTATAATATCGTTAGTTTTTTAAAAAATATAGTCGTCTTTAAGATACGCCGTAATAAATTTTACAGAAAAAAAAAAAGAAAAAAAATTTATTTTGAAGGAAGTAACCAGTATAGAAGTGCGAAAATAAGTGATATATGATGGGCAACAATGAAATTAATCTTACGGTTAAGTCAGCCGTATGAAATCAATTACGTCGTGCATTCGACGAGAACAAGCAGTTATCGGTTTACGCCGATGCATTAACTAAATGAAAATTCATGGTCCGGCCATGCATGGGAAAATTTAATTCTTCCCGTTCTTTATCTCGTCCAACTGTAATAATACGAACGACGAACGTTCGTGGACTGGGAACTCTCGATATCGGAGCATATATTGATGATGATAGAGCCACGGAATACTCGAAAATCGTTAAATAATTTAATAGCTATTTAACGTCATGATTTAAAACACGAATGTACTCTTTCGATGGATAAGTAAAAAAGAAGATTAAATCGGACATGGGTTACATATCAAATGTGAAATGTCGATTTTATAATTTGCTGGCATAAGAACGATAATAAACAAAAATAGATATTAAATATAGAAACGAAAAATTTGACGTAAAATGTTAAATTTGTAAAATCCAATGCAAGAAATTCAAACATTTTGAATTGGTTTATACGTTAGAAACAATCTAAACACATTCTAAAAATATTCTAAACATAGATTCATTCCAAATATATCCTACTCTTGTGTAAATAATTTATCTTCAGGTATTTAATTACTGAATATATAGGGTAATCTAATGCAACCATGTAAATATACGAGTCAATATCTACCCGGTATATATATATATATATTTCTTTGACCTCGATTCAGTAATTTAAAGTTACCAGAATGTATCAGATTTTCGAAAGAAAGATATAAAATATAGAAGAATAAGAGAAAAGAAAAAGAACAATTTTTTGATTCTATTTTCGCAAGCACGTTGATCGAGCATACGACGGAACAGAGTCTTTAGATAAGCGGCATCTATTCGCAAGAGGCATTTGCTTTCAGAATGCAAGGAGAGCGTCGAGGTGTGAAAGTCGGGTGCTTTAAAACGAACGAACGAACGAACGAACAGTCGAGCGAACGAGCGAGCGAGCGAGCGTGCAAGCAAGCAAGCAAACAAGCAAAAGAGTGCTCGCACGAATACACTTTGGTCTGTACGTTACGCAACTCTCATGTTGGCCTAAGGCAAATCGCCTGTCTGCAAACGTACATCGTCGTCGGATGTAGAGCCTTTTTACCTTCGTTCTTCGCTCTTCGCGTGCAAGTAACTGGAACGAAGAATTTTCCTACTTTCTCGAGAAAAGAAGTACTTTTTCTCGGTAAACGTCAAAGACATCGAATCGTCCCCTGAATGATATTTTCTCATTGTACTTTTAAAACGATTTACAAGAACGATGAACGAATATCTAAATGTGATGATAAACAAAAAAAAAAAAAAGAAAAAAAGAAAAGAAAAGAAAGAAAAAAAAAGTGGAAGAAGAAAAGTTTCTAATCGATTTCTTGCAATTTTTCTTTTCTTTTCTTTTCTTTCTGTTTCTTTTTTTCTTTTTTTTCTTATACATACGCCTATATTCATGAAATAGATTCATATAAAATATATTGTCAAGGAAATTATTCGTACGTTGGTTGCACACACAGATACACACACACACTCACAGATACACGCGTGAAAGAGATATTTTAAATACGATTTCTGCATGATGCTGATAAACGAGTACCGATATTAATATTGTAAATGCAGGTATGGTTGGCCACACTCTGATGCACCAAAACACGTCATTGAATTTTCCAATTTCCATCTACAATGCATCGATGCGCTTGTACGCATCCCGTTTCATGCTTCATATCCGGCAGATATAAAATCCCTCAAATCCGCCACGGCTAATATTAGCAAGCTTTGCCATCGATCCCGTTCCGGAAAAATATTCGTCTATGAAAAATTATGATATGTGTTACGAATTATGTTTTATCTTGTTAATAATGTCCGTCAATTGAAGAAAAGAATTCAATGAAATAATACACGATTTATCGGAAAAGTTATTAACGTACCTATGTTGTCGATTCACTATCAATGCGAATACACGAAAGGAAAGACACGTATTAAACGTTTCGGTAACTCCGATAAAATAAATAAATAAAAGCTTTGTATGGTACACACGTTATTTACGTTCGTACTCAATGTTTACGTATTTCATTGATTTCTTATAGGCTTTCACTTTTGTTTCTGAAAGTGTTTATATTTTATGAAGAGACGTTGAAAAAGCTTTAGTTAAAAATACATATAAACATTATCGAAAGATAAAATTGTATATCGTTGTATAATCTTCTTTTTCATTCTACTTTTTAATTAATGATTTAATCAATCAATGGTTTAATCTCTTAAATTAATGATTTAATTTTCATTCGACTTTTTTGAGTTAATGCTTAATTCTCAAAATTATATATTTGATAATATTAAAATAGTAATTTAAAAAAAAAAAATAAATAAATAAAAGGAAAGGTTTTTTTTTTTTTTCAAACGGATCGATAGACGAAAAACAAACGTTTTTACATGATCGAAGAAACATTGGTTTGAATGAAAAATCTTTCGATATACGAATCACGTAGTTATTTTTTCCGTGAAGAACTAAAGTAGCTCTACGGAGATCGTAATATCGAGACTTCTCGCGGTTCGACACCCTTTCGAGTGTGGCTTGGCAATCGGAAGGGTGTGGTCGCTTAAAAAAAACTTTTCGAAGTAGTCGCACCCCTTCGAATTGCCTGCTACCCTCTTCGCGAGCCTCTTTGCCCTGAGACGTTATTTGTCAATCGTCGAGCAGATTTAAAAATGCCGGGAGCGATGCAAAGCATATTCGAAATGTTTCAAGTGGCTCCACGATCGAAATCTTCGATGGATCAAGACTGAAACGTGATGAGAAAGAATGATAAATTATTGTAATGATTTAAAAAAAAAAAAAAAAAAGAAAGAAAAAGAGAGACGTATTTTTCATTCTTTCGACTGAATTCGTTTTAAAGAGAAATCTTTATCAAACGAATTGAATCAAAAATTCGAAAGGGAAGAAAAAAAGCATATAAAGATCAATATGACTGAAAATAAACAATTATAAAAAAAAAAAAGGAAGAAGAAAATTGACAGACTAGAAAAAAAAAAAGTAACGAAAAAAGAAAGCACAGAATACGATGTAACTCGCGATCGTTGAATTTCCTGGCGATCCAAAAATTAATAGGCACCCTTACGCGTCGATGGGCACGTGTTGTGTCTGTTCCACCATCAGTATCCATCGATGAATCGATCGGAAAAAAAAGGATAAACCTTTTGGAGAGAACATAGAGCCGAGATCCGGTATTCCGATATGACAGTCTGCCTTTTCGAATGTCGTCTCGTGAATGTTGAAAAAAATCGGAACCTGTACGGAAATTAAATGGTAGGAAGAGTTGAGCAAACGAAAAAAGAAAGGAAGAGTGAAAGAGAGAGATAGATAAAACATTTGCGAGCTATATGTATTCGAAGATTATTTTTCCGAACTGATAATAAGGGACGTTGAAAGTAAAAAAAAGTAAAATGAGAGAGAGAGAGAGAGAGGGGGGAATGAGTAAGAGGAAATGAGGGAAGTAGAGAAGGGATTGGTGCGTTGGTAGCAGTGAGGCGTGATATTGATACTCCTTCATTTCTTCGAAGGGTAAAGTCCCTTCCCTTCCACTCACCAAATTCGTCGTCGTTCCTACTCCCTTCCCTGCGTCTCGCTTCTTACCTTTATAGAACGCGATACAACGACGAGGAAAAGAAAGAGAGAGGAAAAAAAAAAGAGAAAAAAGAAGAGAGAAAAAAGAGAGAAAGAGAGAGAGGGAGAGAGAAGGGAAGCATTTTTATTGGAACAGATTAGAGAATCCAGTAAGATGAGTGCGAAAGTGAGGGATCTAGATCAATTTCTTTGGAAATGGAAAATCACGAAAAGTACTTGGTTTGGCTCATGGTTTGACTACGGTAGAATCTTAATTCGGCGGCTTTCGTCTACCTTCAAGAAGAGAAACGAATAAGAGAGTTTCTCCTCTTTCATCGATGCTCTTCCCAACTTTCTTTCCTCTCGCTTCTTCTTTTTCCTTTTCTTTTTCTTTTTCTTTTTTATCTTTTTTTTTTTCCTTTTTTCTATAGCGACTCACAATTGTCTGCTTTTCTCGTATAATTGGAAAAGTGATAGTAAGGAAGTTAGAGATTGTTCGTACGGCGAAAAGAAGAGTTTTTCTCGTTAGTTTATTCCTTTTCTTTTCTCATTATTGGTCTCGTCTAAACTTCGTTCTAAGAAGTAAATAAAGATTATCTACTGTTCTAGCTCAAATTCGGTATATCGTGGGATGCAGCGAGTGAGGAGTAGTGTCGTGTTATAAATTTAATTTCGAATTTTGATGGTCGCGCCGAGAGAAATGTAGGTATCCGAAGCGGAAAACTTTCCTAATCGTACGGCAGTCCTCCCTTTATCGTACCTCAAAAGTTTTCGAAGTGCTGCAGGATTATGGCCGACGATAAAAAGAGGGTTACTGCTGAGAGGAGGTGGACCAGGTGGTAGATAGATCATCTACACCCACGCTGGATCTTCGGGATTTTCGAGAAAGACATCAGGGTCAATGATCGCACAGGGAACGCACCAAATTCGCTCGGGCGCGGTGATAACCGATTGTGAGATACTGTCCTATCCTCGAGCCTGAGATAATTAGCTAATATCTCATGGTGCCAATAATTCCCCCTAGATAATCTAACTCACGTGATAGAGGGATAGTCGAAATAAAATCTAATTATTGGTGACTATTAGCAATTATTTGATCCTCTTTATCTCATTCTATTTTTCATTTCTTTTATATTTACTATATATATATATAAAACGTTAGTTAAGGAAAATTTAATTGAAAACGTTAAACTAATGATAATTCAGAGTTACGCAGTAACATTAAAAAAAAAAAAAAAAGAAAAAAACAGAAGAGAAAAGAATCTCTGGCAAGATTTGTTCGCATTTTGCACGCCAGTTTATACGTACGTACGTATGTACGTACGTATCTAACCAAGATAAGTTAATTTAGAAAGCTCGCTCGAAACCACTCTTCCCGCCCCGCATCTCCCGTTGGCGTAATTGCATCCGCGTTCCGCCTTCGTATCTCTCTCATGCCAGAATGAAGAAAATACGTTCGCTTCGTAAAGCGTTCGTATCGTACACACATACGCACACTCACACACACACACACACACGCACACGCACACATACGTTTCTTTTTTCCCATGACATCGAACTTCCGTGAGCTTAACCTTACGGCGAGCTTCGTGTTATGATATCCACGAGTCGTATATTAAAATCAGCTCGCTCGATCGCTTCCTTTGCAACGGCAAAAGGGCCGTTTCGACGTTAAGAGTCACGAAGAGCAACGACGACGACGATGACGACGTTCACCAAACTCTTTGATGGAAAGTAAATTTAATGTTGGAAGTTAATTTTGTTCTTACGATTAAAGCCTCTTTTTTTTCCAGTGACGCGGAAAAAATATTTCGGCCAAGTGAATTAAACTTGTACTTTTTATTATATAGAAGAAAATTCCTTTTCAAAGGAAAAAAAAAAAAAAAATAAGAAAATAGGAAAAAAATAGAAAAGAAAAAAAGGAACTTATGAATGATAAGAGAAGAGACACACAGAGAGTGGAAGTTCGTGGTAGAAATTTTGGGGCGTTTTCGTCGACTGCTAAACTGGATTCGGAAATACACCGAGAGAGAGAGAGAGAGAAGATATGAGGGGAGGGTTTGAGGTTGTATTGATCCGTGCTGAGCCAAGTGTGGGGGTGGCGTACCGAAGCGGTAGGTAACTTTAGCCGGTAAAGCAACAAACGAAATTCCGACGAGCTTTATGGCCTTAACGAACGAGATTCGCGATTAATGCGTTTCCAAGGGTCGCGAAGGGCACCGAGAAATAGCAACAACAGCAGCAGCAACAGCACCACCACCACCACCACCACCATCACCACCAGTGGAAGCACTGGCAGCACCAGTATCAGCACTAGCAGCACCAGCAATGCAAAGAGAGTTAGTCTCGTGTTGAACATCGAGAAAAGTTATAAGAAGGAGCGAACGGGATGGATCCAGGATGGATAGATGGATGGATGGTGGGGGGTGAGGCGGGGATGCCGGAAAGAGAAGAAAAAAAGAAGGAAAGAAAAAAAAAAGTTACAAGAAAAAACGGAGAACAAAAAAAAATACAAAAGAAGGCAAGCACGAAAGCTTTCATAAAGCACGAGGAAGAGGGAGCGTACGCGGTGCACGAGTCGGACGGTTACTTTTATTACCTCGGGGACATTGTAACTAACACCGGCACGCGGCTCAGCATGAAGAATTTTTGTGAAAGAAAAGGTAAAGAATGGAAGGGAAAAAGCTCTAAAGCCAAACGAGGAGAAACGAGAACGGGACACGTGAGAGTTAAACGCGAAACATTCAGTGATTAAACGAAACGATTAACTAGAATAGTTCACCTTTCATATTTCTCCTTATCAGCGTCGATCTTTACGATAGAGGGTTTGCTGATTAAACGATTGCGGAAGATTGTGATATCGTTTGTGATTTCCAAGAAATTTTTTTTTCTTTTTTCTTTCTCTCCTTCCTCTATTTTTTAATTAAATTTATGTAAAGAAACTTTAATCAATTTTAATATTTTCTGAACTAATGGATATGAATTGTTGATACGTTGGTTGAATAGGAACCAGAGAAAATATAGGAATGCCTCCTTCAAAAGATTAGGAATACTGTGATAACATTGACTTATCACTAATGAAAAAAGAGAGAAAAAGGCCTCTCTTTTTCTATATGTATATGTGTGTGTGTGTGTGTGTGTGTGTGTGTACGTGTGTTTGTGTATACATATATAGTATATCTAGGCTACTCTGGTCAATTAATTCGTAAGACTGTTTGATTAGGGTGAATCGATATAATATGAGGGAAAGTCACGTTCGAAGTTTATTGCGATATTTCCTGACGTTTCCGATCGGAAGATTTGATTAGATTGCGTGTTAGAATAACATGTTATTAGATCAATTTCTTAATGAGTTTTTTTCGCTAATTATACAAATTAATTAAAATTTAGATAAGATAGTCTTTTGTTTTTGTAATCCTTCTAATTCAACGTTACTGTTCTAACCGACGAACCAACGTCGCAAAATTAAGCCTCGTATCCTTCTTGGCCGAAGGATGACACTGTCACGTGATTTATTTGTCCCGGAGGATCGATTAATCGGCAATCGATTATGGTAAAGGCAAGGAAGAAAATGGAGAGGAGTGGACGGTGGCAGAGCTGATTTGGCGCGATCCTAGGCCGGTGCATAGTCTGCACTGCGGATAAAGTCCTTGGGACCTCTGGGAGAGAGCAAGATAGATAGATAGGATAGACAAAGAGAGACAGAGCGAGCGAGCGAGCGAGAGAGAGAGAGAGAGAGAGATAGATAGATAGAGAAAGAGATAGAGAGAGAGAGAGAGAGAGAGAGATAGAACCAAGTCGATATATTCTACGTCATCGTTTTTAAGTAATCCAGAAAAGTCAAAGAAAAGGTATATTATGATAAAAAGTCATACCTCAATGAAACTATTTCGATGAAACTAATAGTTTAAAAAATGATTATAATCGATTTATTACATTTAATATCTCGATTTCGGCGAAGTTAATAACGAAAAAATAATTTGAGTCTTCTCCAATCACGAAAGGAAAAGCAATACAGTATTGAGTATGACGATGAAAGGTGAATTGTTCATGAGTGGAAAATCAATTACAATAGGTCTCTGACGCTATTTAGGAAAGTGTCCTTGATAGGTACTCCTCGAAATAGGTGAAGTGTCGACTATTACAGTTAAAAGAAATCTGTAAGTTTATCCGGGTCAAGCGTCATTCGAGTCTACGTATAAAGGATAAATCGAACGCGTGGACGACTATGATCAATACGACGTCCATTCTACGAAGCTATTACAATACGAGACCTCAGGGGAGCTGACTTCTCGTAGCTTCTTTTCCATCGAACAATATCCTCGTCAATGCGACGTTCAGATGATAAAATTGACGTTTCCTTCATTAAGGGGATGACAACTACGACAAAATAATATTATAGAATGATCACTTATATTTGACATAGAGAATAGAAACATTTTACTTTAAGTATACACTCTTGTGAAATTCATTAACTTCTTTTCCTCCATCGTGAAGGTTCTCTCCGAAAAGTTTGAACAAACATTCGTCGATTATTTTCCTGGGATTTCGATAGGAACCGTTCGAACGTTTAATCAAGAAATCATTCGTGCGTCAAGCGCAATCCAGACGGCGAGCCGTTCGAATCGATTAGCCACTTAACCGGCTCATCCGACGTTTCCTCTTAAACCTCAAAATCTCGTGGCTCGCCTGATTCGAAAACTTCGAAATGATAGTAGTCATACATCCTTAATCCGATGTATCGAACAATCCCGCTGCGCTACGTGATCTTCGACGCGGATTTATCTCGTTTTCTTCTATCCTGAAAACAAGCTGGAAAGAGATAGATATATATATATATATATATATATAGATAGAAAAAGAGAGAGAGAGAGAGAGAGAGAGAGCGAAGATTCATTCTACGGTTTACAGCATCCAAGTAGTTACTTTTACAACCTCGCCGAATGTTCGTGTGATTGCTGTTACGAGAGTGGATATAAGGGAGTCTAGGTGTCCCTCGTCGCCGGTTGAAAGGAGATGGAGAGATCGAGGGTCGAGAAAGAGACGATACTGTTTCCTAGCCACTGACCTAAATGGACCATAATCCCGGCCTACCGGGTAGTCACGTCTTATAAAAGTGTATTTATTTTCAGATACACGGATTACTCTATTCCATCTTACCAGTTAATGACATAAATCGTAGATTTCTTTTCTTACGTAATAGTTAGTTATCGTCGTAATAAACAAACGTAATTTTTGTCAATAAATTTAAATGAAATATTGATGATTAATTTTCCAAGTCAAATGTTACCAATAATTTAAGAGTTACGAAATAACGCGAACGTATTTAACATCTTCAAAAGTGACTGTACTCGACTGTAACAGAAAAGGGCCGAACGATCTTATGTCTGTGAGGTATATACCACTGGTTTGAAGTAATGGTTCCTTTGAAACACGATTTCCTTCTAGCCTTTAACGGCGTCTACGTGTCAATGGGTCGGTCACGCGCTACTTCCAATCGCATAGCACCTCAACACAGCCTTCCAACCCCTCTTTTCGTGTCGCTCGATTACCCTCGATGATATATGCGTATGTATCCAAGTACTTACTTCTACGTTCACGTGCTAAAAGGGAAATTTTGCGTTCCTCTCTCGGTGGTTAGAGAAAGATCACAGAGTACGATTTGGAAATTGGACTCTTTGGCAAATCTAAGGACATTCGAGATGTTTATCGACAAACATAAGGCGATGGAAGGAGAACTTTGGCCGAGGGAAAGTTGTTTGATGAAACACGATATAGAAATGGAAAGTGTTTGGTTTCTTCTATTAGGAAAGTCTATTGAAGATTGATGGTAGGATCGAAATGTGCGAAAAGAAATCCGATAGCTTTTTCACCTTTCTTCCTAACTTTAACAACTGATAAAAAGGTAAAAGATTTAAAGGATAAACCGAAGCCTAGTCGATAGATAAAACATGAGTCAAGAGTATAAAACTTGTTTGATCAGAGAACAATGTAATACATTCCCAACAATGAGCAATTAATCCCTGGGTTTCATAAAGATCATTACGTTTTCACATTCGTGGTATCTTATATTCCACATATGAGATTCGGCGAAAAAATGTACAACCATAGGTGTGAGTTGCATAAGATCCTTTGTGATAGAGGTAACGTCGCGGTTAAATAAAGGACGAAACGTAGCAAGCTGAGAAAGAAGGGTGAGCTGGTTTTGACGGCGAAACACAGGAGAAGTGGGCGTATCTGCACGTAGTACTACGGACAGAGTTTTCCTGGTCCGTTTGGCCCACCATGCACATTTCTTTCTTTCTCTCTCTCTCTCTCTCTCTCTCTCTCTCTCGCTCGCTCGTACTCTCCTTCTTCCCCTCTTCTTTCCATTCTTTTGCACGAATAAATATTAAATCCGAAGCTCGCGGGGATCCTATGCACCCTCTCTTCTACCTCCCTTTTCTTTCCCAATGCCATGGGAGACGAAGAAAAAGAGTCCAACGCCCCATATGCAAAAGGCACAGAACAGAGTCTGGAATATAACCGGCGAACATTAAAGTGGGCAGGGTTCCTTCGGTCCCACTCTGCTACACGGAATGAATATTTCAAGAAAAACCTGACTGTTCCAGGCTGTACTACTCTTCCTAGCGAAAAATCGAGAAGACGACTTCCCGTGGCTAGTAATAGTAAGACGAGCCAGCTAAGTCTAGCGTGAGATAAAAAGAGCGTGAGTAAGACGACGAGAAAGAAGGTAAATAAAAATCCGAGATCACTCCGATGAATCTCCCTAGCCATCGTGATTTCTCATTTAATATTTTTCTTCGAAATGCCGAGGCGGAAAAAGAAAAAAAAAAAAAGAAAAAAAAGAAAAAAAAGAGAGGAAAAGAAAAGAATCCCAGGCAGTAATCGTCCGATCTCCTGTCATATGGAAAAATTGTCAATTGGCTTCTCTCGACGAGTTGTCAAGGAAGAGAAATTTTGACAAGCCCGACTCTCATTCCATGGATTGTAGGTTGATCGAATTTTCGAGGATGCGATGATATATGCGAAACGATTTTTAGGTTGAGATGAGTGTTAAGGTACGATTTTAAGAAATATCGAGTAGTATTGGCTTGCGTACGACGTTACCAGGCACGAAAATTATCGTCTCCTGTCACGTATTCTTACGGAAGCATCGATCCTACGATTCGTCGTTCACTTGAATTGTTGCGTATCCTGTTATCCGGAATATTCTCGACAGCTCGAGAAATATTCGAGAGATCTTACGCATTCTCGTGCGGAATTTAATTCCGAAGACCTAGTTTTATAAGAAGAAAAAGGATCGGGAGTTCCGACAAATTGAAAACGGATTTTCCGACGGATTTTGAGCATCGTCATTTTTCTAAATCTATTATTCTTTATAGGATCATATATGTACGGCCTCTAGTTGGATTTTTTTCAATAGTTTTTTTCGACAACTTTTCGAAGGAAGTCCGTAAAAGGAAAATAAGATAAAAGATGGAAAAGGAAAATGGTAAGGTCGACTGATAAATTAAAATTACGATGAGAAACGTAAAAGGACTACGCACCAACGATCAAAGGATTCTACGCAGAGACTCGAGAACCCTTCATGTCATTTACGACCTGTAAGTCACGCGCTCTTACTTTCTCTCTCTCTCTCTCTCTCTCTCTCTCTTCCCTCCTCCCCATCTTTCTCTCTCTCCTTTCTCTTTCTCAAAACCATTAAATGTCGTGGAAAAAGCGAGAAAAAGAAAGGGCAATCCGCGCTTTAGGTTTACAGTAATTCACAGGAGTCGGCTGCAGTTCTCGACTTTCGATTCTCACCGATTGTTTTACGAGAGAGTTTATATAACATTATGCATTGTAACAATATTAAAGATCGCTTTGAATTTGAGACATAGCAATATTACAAATACAAAGAGAAAGAGAGAGAGGAGCAATCGATTGTAATAATAGTCGATTATTAAATAAATTTCTTTCTGATCTAAATAACTCGATGAAAATGGAAACGAATTAATAACCAACGAAAGAATTAAAAATTCAAATTAATTATTATTATATATCTTTTAAACTTTCATGAATTTCCAGGTCGCCGAAATAAAATGCGTCCACAAAGAAGAAAAAGAGAAAATAAATAAAAAATAAAGAGAAAAAAAAAAGAGAGAGAAAGAGAAAAGGAGAAAAAGTGGAAAAAGAGGAAAGAAGAAAAAAGAAAGGAGAAAGAGGAAGAGCAAGAAGATAGAGGCAGGCTGCTGTAGTAGGAAACAGACGAAATGAAAATGTAAAGGGGAGGTTTCATAGCCAAGATCTCGCGCAAAAGCCAGCGATATTACGGGGGATGTTAGAGGTAGAGTTTAAGACGTAGGAATGAAAGAGAAAGGGCTTGGAAATGGTAAGAGAAGGAAGCCACACTTAAAGAGAGAGAGAGATGGAGAAAGAGAGAGAGAGAGAGAGAGAGAGAGAGAGAGAGAGAGAGAGGGAAAGATTGAGAAAAGAAGGAAAAAGGAAAAAGATAGCGGGGTAGGGGAGGGGGGATAGAAAGGAGAAAAGTTCATACATGTCTGCAAACGAGACCACAGATGTGCTAGGTGATAAGAGACGATGGAAAGTGGCTCGTGAAAAGAGCCATCGCGATACAACCTATTTGCAGACGAAGGACGCTAGCTGCAGCTGCAGCTTTCTCTAGGAGGCAACGGTGCTTCCGTTGAATAAGCATTGGACTTGCTGTAAAATGAGAGGAATAAAGAAGGAAAGAGAGAGAGAAAGAGAGAGAATGAGAGAAGAAGTGGGTGTATGAACGCTTAAAGGAAGAAACGAGTGCTTGCTTTATGCGATCGCACGTTCAGATCGTACTAACAAAGTGGCCTGCCTTTCGCAATTTATTCGAGAGAGAGAGAGAGAGAGAGAGAGAGAGAGAGAGAGAAGAAGAAGCATGCATCTCTTCGTTTCACAATTCTCAATGCCTCTCATCGAACGTTGATTCGAACATGATTAGAAATTTCCCATCGAACGTGAGAAAGATATCTCTTTGATATTTCGACCAAAGCGAAAATTCTTTAATTTGTTTCGAATACTTTCTCCTATAATCATAATATCTAACCTAATTGTTATCTCTAATTGTAAAGAAACGATATTCAATGTTGGAAATATTTTATCTGATATTTTTTTTTTTTTTTTGGCAGATACATAGATAGATTATATAACAGATAAAGTACGATTAAATCTGAAAAAGACTTAGAATTAATATTTCGTAGTGCATATAAATGATTCGAGAAGATCGAAGGTAATCCTTATGGACGCTGATCTTAATTCCATCCGAAGAATTTCGCAGACGTTCGTATTTTCGTTAGAGAAATTGATTAAGATTTGGTCACTTCCTATGAAGATCAATAGATAGATAGAGATAGATAGATAGGTAGATAGATATATTGAGATAGAGAGAACATTGGAAATACCGAATGGAAGCTCTTAAGATTTGCCATCTTGGTAATTGAAAACTGGCCGGAGTTTCGAGGCGTAGAGGGTTTAATAGCCAAAGTTAGTCGCGTTTCTATGCAAATTAAATGCTTATAGCCATCGAGAGGTGCGATCCGTAGGTTCCTGGTACTGGTTACCGGTTGCTGGTTGTAGTAGTGAAGGTGATCGCTCCCCTTGTTGTTTATCTACCCAAAGAAGGTTCTTGGCCGACTCGTAACGCAAGTAGTTAGTGCCGGTGGCCTGCGACGAACAGGCAACGTGTGCGGAATAACGATAAGCTTCTAATGCCACCGAACAAGAGTTCATATTTATGTGTCTCGCATGTATAAGCCCATGTGTTCCACCTTTTTCTACATGATGTGTGAGAGAAACTGAGAGAGAGAGAGAGAGAGAGAGAGAGAAAGAGGGGGAGAGAATGACGAAGGGAGAGAGTGACCGAGTCCATGTTTTTGGTCTGAACCAAAATGGATAAAGCACGCACAGTTCTCTGTCCCTAGTGCTACCCCTCTTTTAAGGGATCATTTCGTGGACAGTAGTAGTCGACGTATTCACGATGAAAAGGGTTTTTCCAAAATATACTACCTGAATTATAATGAACATTTGCGTTAATTAGAAATGTAATTGTTAAGTTATTTCTCTACGTCGCAAGTCTTTGAAATATTTAAATTCAACACGGGATAATTACTTTTGTTAATTAAAATGTTAAGTAGTAAATGAGACGACACGTGCACGTGATATTCAAAAGAAATTCAATCCGAAATTCACGTGCTCTTTCTATTTGACTATCGTGTTACATAGTTCATTCATCGAGCTGTCAATTCCATCGGCAGGTCGTTACTTCGATGGTCCGAATCTAGGCGCATCCTTTGACCCCGCCCAAGAAGGAAAAAGATAGTAGATAGTAAGGTCGTCTTAAAGGGAAAAGGGGATTGTACAACCCGTTCGGAGGTACTGTTTACACTTAACTTTATTGCTTTCGGTCTAAATGCGTGTTGGCTGAGTCAGACTGCGGATAGGAAGAAAATGAAAACGACATTGAAACCCCTTTCGTGAGGTGCGGCTATCAGTTGTCTCTGATCAGTCCCAACTTAGAAGAGAGAATCGAGAAAGGCACAAAGTTCTCGAGGGTGGATAGAAAGGAGTTCGACCAGAGAAGGGGTGTCTATCGTACGCGTGGGCGCGTGGACGCGCTCTCTCTCTCTCTCTCTCTCTCTACGATCTATTCGACTATCCGTTCTTCGAGTTCCCTGCTAACACCGAAGCAGAGTCCGTCACGACGTAAACATAAGCTTGTTTGAGAAAGCTACGCTTGATATCGGAGTCGGTCTCCCTACGAACACGTGCGGACGAGCAATATTCTTCTCTACGCCAACACGATGGCCTATGAACGATAAGAATCGGCTCGTTGGAGTGCCCTTCTTATTTTCTTCGATCGATAAACTCAACCAGCAATACAGCCATCCAATGCGATACCAAAAGTATAATAAACTAGAAATAACCGACCTCTTTCCTTCTATTTCGTTGAAGACATATATACGTTAAAATATTTAATATTTCTTATCGTCATTATTTTAATCAAAACAAATACGTTCCATTGAAAAACCATTTCTAGTGTGACTAGTTAAGATCAATCGATACAAATTAAACACGCTTGTCTACGTTGTTACTACGAAGGTACCTCAATGGTTAAATTCAAAAGTTTCGAGCAAAGTTTGCTCTAGGCGATGGGAAAATGTTCCGTCGCTAAATTATCGAATGCTTTTGCCGTGGATTTCGTAATTTAAAGTTCCTGAGAAGCTGTTCTCTCGAATACCGGGTAATGTCGGTAAAATTTGTCAGCGATAAAGCTACCTTGAATCGGCCATGAAATATTAATCGAGCACCGTGATAAACTTACGAAATATGAATTATCGAACGTTATAAATGCGATTATTTCATGAACTCAATGACTAAGTAGGAAGTTTATTCAAGTAAACTGAACTAATCGAAGTTATGATCATAGTTAATATTCTCCATCACACTTAATGTATGTTTATATTAAATAACATCCCCAAACCCTAATTATTCTATTATAATTCGCACGTCGACGTTTCGTTATTTTATATGCATAAATGAAAATTTAATTCATCGAGAAATGTTATCGTAGTAACGTAACAAAGCATACCTCTCATAATATTCTGTTAATAAGTAAGAATATCGTACAAATTTTAAAGCGCATTACTATAATAACGTACCTTCATTACATTTACAATTAGATAGATATGCTGGAAAAAATGAATGTACCCGAGGGCAATCGGAGTAATATTCATTTCATTATCAAATTTAAAATATATATATATATATATATATATATATATATATATATATATATATTAAATCAATTTCGAGGCTTTCGTTATACAATAATTTATGCGTAATCCGGCTCTTTAATTGCGACTCGTTAAAACGCACGAATATTAAAATTAATGATCGGATCGATGATCAAATCTATTCACATAAAACATGTAGATAGATCCCTCTGAAAATTATCGAAGAATTTCGATAGGTGAAAGAAAGAAAGAAAGAAAAAAAAAATAGAGAAACAAAATTGCAATTTGCGATAAATGAAGAAAGAGTGAATATGGTAGAAGGAAGATCACGATCTTTGTTAGCAAAGACGCATTGTAAGATGATGGCTATTCCTGAGGTCAATCCGCTTATCGATAATGTTACTATTACATTTTCAGGCACCGAATCATTGTAGAAAATTACGTGAAACGACGATCGATCGTGCGGTTTGCAAGGAAAGAGTGGACAAGTAAATCCATTATGGTCTGCCTTTGCCAAGGGACAAAAGAATACAAAGAAAAGAGTAGGAAGAAGAAAGAACCTCTTGGAACTCTTCATTGAAGAGAATAATATTACCAATGATCGACCCGTTGAAAAGAAATTCGATCTCGTTGCTCGAGGTAAGTGAACGCACTTTGTGGAGTTAACGTAATATATATATGTACATATATTAATAATTATTAATAATTATTAATAATTATTAATATATATATATATATATATATATATATATATATATATATTCCCAACATAAAGAAAAAATGACGAGTATAAGAAAAACGGGGAAAACAAGCTCGTAATGATTCTCTTTCTCTCTCTCTCTCTCTCTTTCTCATTATTTCCTCGTTTGACGGTGGCAAAATGTTTCCCTCGTTTTTTTAATTTTCCACCGTTTCTCACATTCGCCAAAAGCTTTTCATTCTCATCCTTTCGTTTATTCTTCCCGTCCTTTTTTTTTCTATCTCTCTCATCCCAGCTTTACATCTTTATTAATTTTCTGTCCGATTGTTTCCTTTATTCCGTAGGAAAAGTGTGTCACAAACAAACGAGCGGACGATGAACTTGCGGATAAAGAACGGAATTAGACTTGTAAAAATACGATGCAAGAGGATTACCATATTTAAATCGAAGAGTAAAGAATACTGAGATATCCTTTATCTCTCTCTCTCTCTCTCTCTCTCTCTCTCTCTCTCTCTCTCTCTCTCTGTGTCTCTGTCTCTGTCTCTGTCGCTTTTTCATTCTCTCTCTGTATGTTCAGCGTAACTAAAGTAATGAATCTCTCAAACAAAAAATAAACTTTCGACGTAAGTAAGATAAAAATTGACATATATTCATTATCTTTTGTTATTTTCTTTCGTAATAATAATAAACTCGTGATAACAGTATGTTATCGTTTAAGGAGAAAGAGTGATAGAAAAAGAGGGGATAGGAAAAGAGGAAGAGATGAAATTTCTGCGGGAAATCATATCTGCATTATCGAAATCGGCCACGCTGGTCCAGATATAAAAGAGGATTTTACGTTTTCCACGCGACTTGACAAACCAAACGACCGCCTTCGAAAACCGATCGGCAACCGAGAACGTCCGAAGATAATCCGAAGGTTTATGGTTTATGCGAACGTGATTGCGCGTTTCATCGGCGCGATGATTGGAATCCGTGAACTGGATCGTCTATTATTGGCAGCAGGCTGATAGTAATGGCCACATATACGCAAGAACCCTCTTCTGCATTCCCCTTTTAACCCGGCATACCAACCCTCAATGCTCACTCCTTTCCGTTCATTTTCCAACACGTAAACGACTATACCACAACTATGGATGCATAAAGGTAAATCTCTCGTTTCGAAACGTTCGCGGCCCTATTATTGCCAATTACAAAACGACGAGATAATTGTCAGTTCACGATGCAAACTCTTTTAACTTTTAAAAACTCGTATCTTTCAATCTAATAATTGTTGACATTAGAAAAAAAAAAAAAAGAAAAAGCGCGCGAAAGAGAGAGAGAGAGAGAGAGAGAGAGAGAAATAAAAAAATTATAAAATTTATCTAAGGCTTACGAGCGCACGGTTTCCAAAGTTTCTCCATTGTAAGCAGGATTATCTCTTTTGTTTAAGATTGTTAGAATGCGCGAACTCGAAAATGCAGGAAATCGGAAAGTGTTAAGCCGACTTTAGACGAATCGAATCGTCGCGTAACTTTTCAGGGATTTAGTAAATTTTAGTCGAAACGGCATTGTGGTAAAGGAAACGGAGCTTTGCGATTCGATGGGCTATTTAGTACGATTGAAGTAGACGTCAGTTAATTAGTACGCGCTTGCCTGACGGATTAAACCGAAGTTAATTTTCTATTTTCTCGCTCTTTCCCAGTATATACGAGGAGAAAAGGTAAAACCGAGGAGTTTGACTTTCTCAACTGAGGCAAGTAATATGACTATGGCTACGTTCTACTCGTAGCTTTTGTTCTGAAATCGGGGAATTCTCCCGTATAGTCTTCATCGTCATCGTCTCCGTTGTGTCTGTAGCTTTTATAATTTGACCGTCTCTTTACTTTCCTACTTTCCTTCGCGTTTCCATTCGCAATTTTCTTTCCCCTTGCTTGCAATCCACCTCACCACTTCAACCAAACCTTTCACTCCGCCCACTCCGAGGCTAGGCAAGCAGCGCCATGCTTCAACGATAACTTAGTATGCAAGCGTCCCTCGTGATTCCACGCGAGTTTGCGCATGCAAATTTTCTACAACTCGGTCGCGTAACAAGCAGCGGACTCGAAACCAGCGTAATAAATTAACTGTCCGACCCCTGTTGCTGTTGGGCCTCACGCGTCTCTTAACCTCCCCCTCTCTCTGCTCCCTACCCTCCTACTCCTTCGACATATACCCTGTTTCTCTCTCTCTCTCTCTCTTAGCACTTAATAGTTTACTAGAATTTCACAGGAAATTTGCTCTTCCTATCTAAGCCTTAGGATCTTCCTTCTCCATACCCCTTAGAGATTTTCTCTCTTGACCTATATTTTCTCAGACACGTTTCCCTACGATGACTTTCATCTTTATAAATTTATTGAAACGTACATGCATAGATTTCTACAAATTCACCAAATCATTATCGAATCTAGAAGAATTTTGTTAAAAGGACCTTTACGATGTGCAATATCCATAGAACGAAATCGTCGTCCTACTAACCGATAAAGTACCATTTGAATAGGAATTTGAACCTGGAAAGGATCGTTGAGAAAGCTCCTGACGAAGGAAGGAATCACGAAACTT
This sequence comes from Vespa crabro, assembly GCF_910589235.1. NCBI lineage: Eukaryota > Metazoa > Arthropoda > Insecta > Hymenoptera > Vespidae > Vespa > Vespa crabro. Next base: position 11,052,272 of record NC_060959.1, read on the forward strand.
AAAGGGCCACCGCTCGCTTGTGATCACGCGAACTACCCTCAAATGGGTCGATTTTGCTAAAGCCTTTCGACGGGAATAGAAAGAGGGAGAAAGAGAGAATAACTATATATATGAGAGAAAAAGAGATATTTAAGCTTTTTATACCAGCGATCGTTTAAACGGCACGCTCGTTGATACTCGTTCAATCGAAATCTCGGGATGAAAACTTTCATCGGAATAAAATCGTACGAGAAAGGTATGATATCTCACTGCTTATATCGTCGACGTTAAGTCTTTTTTTTTTTCAAAAGATCCCTCTTTTTTCTTCTTTTTAATAAATTAATTTCTAACTTTAATAAATTAATTTCTAACTTTATCCGAGCTAATTTACGACGATCGCATGCATCGTCGCATGATAAAAGTAGCGAAGAAAAGATTAATCCGAATTAAAGTGAACTCTGGGAAAAGTAATGAAAAGAAATAAAATTAAATATACATATATATATATATATATATATATATGTATGTATGTATATAAAAAGTGTAGGAACTTTAATCGTTGCACCTATGTGTAACGGAAATCTGCATATTGCATTTTATATTCCACACGCGAGATAACGTTTAGTACTTTCGATTTTTCTTAATGGAACGATATCAAATAACAATTACAGGTATCTTCATTTATTGTATTACAATTATACTTGTGTTTTTTTTGTTTCATTTTGAAAACACAACAAATACGAATATATTATGATGACATTATCGTATCTATGGTTACGGAATAATCACTTTTTTCTTCTATTTCTAGAAAAAGATGCCTTACGTTTCGAAGAATTACGTGTGCGATCGATAAAACTAAAAGAGAATTTCTCTGACAGCGAAAGTAATCATTTTTATGCATACCACGGCCACACACATTCGTTCACGTTTTAATAGCACTATTAACGTCTCAGAATAGACACATTAATACCGTAATACACGTACGAGTACGTTACTTCTTTTATAGGCCTGTAGAATACATCGTAAAACGCATTGAGATAATAACACCTATCTGATAAGCATTTCTCCTAATACGACAATATAATTTTCTTTAGTCTTTTGTAAAATAAAAACTCATTGATGGATCGTATTATATATTTATTGAATTTAAATAATCGAAGATATTTAATACTTAAAATTTAATTAATTATAATATATTATAGAATAGTACCTTTTTTATTTATTTATTTTTTTTTCCTTAATAATTTGCATTCGAACGAAAGAATATATATATATATATATATATATATATGAACGATAGTTCGCGATGTATGTAATAACAAAGAGCTTCAACTAGAAGTATCTCTTTTGTATGCAGATACGATCGACTCTCGAGTTTACTAGAAAGCTACAATGCGTTCGCGTTTACACCTGTCTCTCTCCTTTCATTTTTCTTTCATCCTTCTCGACACTTTCCTAGCCTTTTCTCAATTTCCATCATAGACCTGAGCTCGATTCAATTTAACTCGCGATAAGATCGTACGTTTCTCTAAGCCTTCGAATTGGATAAATACGAAGGTCCAAAGGGAAAAGACCTTAGCCCTTTGTACACGTCGATAGGTACATTCCTGTCTATAGAGAACTTTCGTAAAAACATTCTAGGAGAGAAAGAAGATTAGATTTTCCAAGCGGTATATTCGACTATTAGGAAAATTCGAGAAGGGCTCAGAACCCTGCCCATTCGAATTGATTTACAACCGACGTTATTTATTTGACGTAAAAAGGGTACCCCTTAACAAAGTTTCGAACGAGAATTATAGTAAGAAAACAGTTTATCTTCGGTTTAAAACTCCTTGAATTGCCTTGAATGCCTTAATTATCTTAGTATAACCCATTCAAGCTATTAGCAATGGCACATTAATTTCCACGTTCAATGACATCTTACCCAATTCGATGAATAATGTTAAATTTACAATAACATTAGCGAATATATATATATATATATATATATATATATATATATATATATATATACATAAAAAATGAAAAAAATACAGGTGAAAAATCATTCGTGAACTTATCGACACGTTTTACTCGAGAGATATCAAACTCTAGATCAGTCCCTTGGACGATTTCAAACAAAATTGGATCTCGCTTATCAAGAAAAAAAAAATAGTAGAAAATAAAGAAAAATAGCGAAAGAAAATGGGCTATCTGGAGCAGCTGACCTATCTAGAGTCGATCGCCGAATAAAAAGGGAGGAAGACAAGGACGACAACGACGAAGGTACTCGGGCTGTCTCTAGACCCTCGTAAGCGTATCGTATCAATTAAAATTGGTTCCGCTTTAGGTCAAAGCAATTTCGAAACGGACACAGGAGATCCAGTTGGTAGTTCCTGTAGTGAATCGGACGGACGATCGATAAGATAAAAGAAGAAAATAGAGTATCTAGAAAGAAGACGATGGGTTCGATCGTAAAATAAAGATTTCAGCTAAGAAGCTAAAAGGGAAGAAGATCGTCCCTTTGAAAGTTTTCTTTGTATATCTCGTAGTTATACACCAAAAAGCAATGTGGACCCTCACGTTTTCAACTTCTATTCGTCTTATTCTATTTCATAGAAGAAGAAGGCCCCCTCTTTTCAGCAAGCACATTCGATATATGCGTGGCTCACGCATTAGATATACATACATATGTATTTCTCTCTGTCCGTGTCTGTGTGTCTGCGCGCACGTGCCCGTGGATCTCTCTCTCTCTCTCTCTCTCTCAGTGTGTGTGTGTGTGTGTGTGTGTGCACTTTTCTACGGCGAGAAGCACGGATGAGAGAGGCGTATCGGACGGGCTCAACCTGAATACTGATTCTCGACGGACGCATACATTATCTCCCGTGGATAAAAGATATTTGCATTTTGATGGACCGCGCCGAGTGCATTTGACGTTTCGTATGCATTTTTCACGAGTGCGTGTACGCGAGCGCATATACGCGCAAGAGAGAAAGACAGTGCAGTGAGGGTGGTTGGCTCGCGAGCCTCTGGATAACTCGTCCTCTCAGCCGCTCTTTATTTATAGCAGAGGATATAAGCGAGTATTTTGCGTTTATTCGTGCCGCCCTTACGACCCTTTTGAATATCAGCACCGAGTGTTTCGCTGCTCTTACATAGAAACGAGCGGTTACTTTTCAGATCGTCCTTATTCGAGAACTTTTGATATTACCTACTCTCTGTCTCTTTATTCAGCTTTTTCTATATTTCTTTTGCTCGTACTGCTTGAAATGCTTTATCTCGTATTTAGTAATTACTTAATCTCGCATTTTTTTTTTTTTTTTTTTTTTTTTTTTGATTAAACCGCCCAAGAAGATTTCTATAAATAAATATAAAATGGAAAAATTACATAAACATATATCATTCATAAATTTCGTAGCATTAACGTCAAATCCATTTAATCCAACTGAAGCTCGGTAGGAAACATATTTCATTATAGCGAATGAAAATTTGACAGACAGTCAAATGTCCCGGATATAGAAATATTCCGTTAAAAAGCAGAACCTATTGTTCCGCTAGGTATGCTGATCTTTTTCTCTCTCTCTCTCTCTCTTTCTCTCTCTCTTTCGATCTCTTTTTTCCAACAAAAAGCTCGCGACAAAATCAATTGCCGAAATTGCCCGGGGTCGAAAGCTGGATAAGCGCTGGGATAGCGCGTACAAAGGCACGAAAAAAGTGGCAAATTGAAAAATCACCGACGCGTAAGCGCACCGTAAGTGAGAGACGTCGTCCTCTATATCACTATCTCTCTCTTTTTCCCTTCGATCCGAATTCACCACTTTTTCTCTCTCTTTCTCTCTCTCTCTCTCTCTCTCTCTCTCTCTCTCTCTCTCTTCGTACGCTGTGTTTAAAGCTGCAAGGGTAAGCACATACGCATATTTTCAAGTGGATTCTACCGTCTTTTATCGAAAGAGGAGTGAACCCCATATAGCAATAACGTCTGCAATAACCGATAATTCAGATTCAAATCCGCTTCGACCCTCCACGATAACGACAAAGGAAAACCTTGCGATTTTTCACCCCTCGAATAGTACGAGAAGAGAAGGAGGGAAGAGAAAAGCAGATTATTATTCGCGTTACGTCGAAACGAAATTCAAACTCACCATTTTTTGTTCTTTTCCCGTTTTTCACTCTCTTCGCACCTCCTCGAAATCTCCCTTTTCCTAGTTCGTAGAGACTTAAACGTAGATACACGCGAACTTATCAAGTATCTCAATCGTTTAATAATAACAATAAAACACACACTACTCGTTGCTCCGTTTACACAATTTCTTCCACGAATCGTATCATCACAGTCGTCGTCGTCGCCGTCGTCGTCGTCGTCGTCGTCGTCGTCGTCGTCGTCGTCGTCGTCGTCGTCGTCGTCGTCGTCGTCGTCGTCGTCGTCGTCGTCGTCGTCGTCGTCGTCACACTGCACTTTTACGTCGATGCAACTGCACCACCGTGGCGGTCATCCGTCGACACTCGTTTAGGACTCTCATGACTGAAAGCAAAAAATGAAAAAACGATTTAAGATCGGCTCAAGTGAATATCATAAAGAAGTCATTATTATTCTAACGATTGTGAATGTTAAGGTAAAACAAAGAGAGAGAGAGAGGGGGGGGGGAACAAAGAGAAAAGGAAATTCCTTTTCCTCGATTCCGAATTCGCAGACGGGAGTAAGAAAATATTATTCAAAGTGAATACGTAAATATCACTGAGAAGATAAAGTAGTAAGTACACGAAGACTTAGAATGCCTCGCGAGAAATTTACGAGTGTGAATGTCGCGAAAAGGAGGGACAGGTCCTTGCCTAAGGGCAAAACTCCGTTAACAGGCGTTGTCCTGAATAAAGAGAAAGAGGTGAGGGAAGGGAAAGAAGCTTAGGTACGCTAGCGAGAGAGGCATTATCCGTCTTTTACAAACGAGTAATCGCGGTAAAGTTCGAACAGGAAACAGGAAAATGACTCCTTTGACATACGAGTACAGATAGTCGAGGATGAAAAAAGCCGATGGACCGAGGGAGAAACGAGGGAGTAAGCGAACGTATAGAGCAGTTGAGAGAGGTACCACGATGATGGCTGAGTAGTGGGAGGGCAGAACTCTGAGTAAAACTTGCGAACCCGAGGGAACGCTTGTGAAGCTTTACAACTTCGACAACCTTAAATCGACAGAACTACTAACGCGAAGCCTTCTCGTTCCCTTGCTTTCCTATGAGGATGTATAAAAGGAAAACTAGATGGATGATAGAGCGATAGAGGAGAGAAAAGTAAGTACATGTACTCGATATTGAAGGAAGAACGACTCGAGAACCTTTTCATACCTTATGCTCGATGACTAGTTCCGTTTACTACTACTACTGGATCCTACTACTACTGCTATTACTGCTCCTTCTACTCATACAACTATTACTATTACTACAACTAATTACTACTATTATTATTATTATTATTATTACTATTTGTTGACAAGTTTTTCACTATCGCCAACTTTTGTCTTATGACACATATATGTATGACGCAGCAATGTTTTTCTCCTTCACCCTCGTTATCGGTCCACCCTAAAATATGAACACACCAGAAAGGGTGAGACGAATATCTGATTGGCCTATAGATGCGTGTGACCAGGACGTGTATGCGTGTATAGAAAAAGAAAAAGAACGAACGTAGTAATTAAATTTTTCTAGTAAAAGATAGTTAAGGTAACTAATACGATTATCTCTTTCTCCGTCTCTCCTTCACTTCGAGGAATGATACAAGGGACATTTGTTTGCTCCGACGTTAACATGGAAAACAGCGGTATACGTTTAATGGCTCCTAATTATATGTAATAGTGATGCATGGTGACTCGGAAAAGAAGAGAACTGGTATACTTCACGTCGAGAACGTGGACGGATTTACAAGAGCTCCTACATTGTTTAACAACGCACCCTTGATTTACTCTGCTTTCGCATTCATGTTCGTGTATTTTTAAATCCAAAACTTTTTCCATATGCTACATTTTTCATCGTCGTCATGCAAAATATCATACGAAAAAATAGATATTATTTAAGGAACTTCATTTATATTTTTATTTTCGTTCAATGAACCGAACACATAGGTCGAATCGTTAAAACTACAAACCGCTTGTTGTTCAGTGTGACGCCAAACATTTAACACGAGTGGGTCCATCGTTCGAAAGATAATTTCCACCTTTACGATTCCATGAATTCTCAAAGACAATAGGGAAAACGAATTGGGCCACGCCTATTGGACGACCGACCAACCCTAACGATTTACATGTTCGAACAAGATGGGAGAAGAACGATCGACAAGGAAAGCTTGATAACTTGGGCTCACACGAAATTCTGCCGCGTCGGCCGCCGGTCCGAGACTAATTCTCCAGTAACTTCCAAGTCACCCCTTTCGCTGTCCTTCCCCCTCTCCCAGTTTTTTCACTCCCTTCACCAGCCGCGACAGACGTCTCCAGAATTCCAGAAAAGGGAGGACGAGCGAAGAGAGCAAAAGAGTCGACGTTCCGCGTTAATTTAATGAAAAATCGACATTTCTCTTGCGTGCTAACGTCGCACGATAGCAATCCCTTCTCCGAGGCGTCGGAAGAATCACTGCCGAAGGAGTCAAAAGTACGCGTGGAATTAATGGCGACATTCCACCCTCTCGTCTCGACAGCTAACTCTTTTCTTTACTCTCTTTCTCTGTCACACGTGCATGCATATACATTTATATTCGTTGTATCGACGTAAAGTAAAAAAGGAAAGAAGAAAGAAAAAGAAAGAAAAAAAAAGAAGAGAGAGAGAGAGAGAGAGAGGAGGATGAATAACGTTAAAACACAGTATGCATCGAGAATGTAACAATCGAAAGGAGTGAGAGTCGTGACACGAAAGAAAAGATAAAGAAAAAGAGAGATGCAGTCATCTGTTCCCGAGGATGGTGGGAGGGAGGGAGGGAGGGAGGGAAGGGATTGAGTAGACTCGGAAAATACCTAGACATGTCCCTTGGCCCCTCCTCACTCAACTCCGGACGCGATCCCTTGTCTCGAATCGAAGAGTCGCGTTGGGGGTCGTGACGTTCATCGTACGCGCCTCAACTACCCCTATCTCGTTCCCTACACCCTCCCTCCCTCCCTCTCTCACTCTTCTTCAACAGTAGCAGTAGCAACAGCAGCAGCAGCAACAGCAGCAGTAGCAACTCTCTTCTCGAGATCTGCCAGCAGAGCTTGTGCTTCACGACGTAACGTCCTCCTCCCTCGAAAGAAAGAAGGTAAAAAGAAAAAAAAAAACAAAAAAAAGAAGAGGAAAAAAAAGGAAAAAGAAAAAAAAAAGGAAAAACGGCTTGCATTTCAGTAAAGAGCCAACCCATCCGCGTGCATGGACAATAGGACGAGACGCCCTGCTAGACGGGCCGACAACGCCCTTTCTTTCGACACGCGTGTCTGCGTTTTATACGGTCACAGTGTGCGAGTATATATACTTTCTCTCTCTTTCGCACTTTATCTCTGTATCTGTCTCTCTCTCTCCCTCTCTCCCCCCCCCCTCTCTCTCTCTCTCTCATATACAAAAGGGGATGAACGTTCCTCCTTCTTTCTCCACGCACCACCGACGGAAGGGTGGCACACTCGTCGATCCTCTTTTCCACTTCCGTCGCGTCGCGTGGGTTGACGCACATACATATAGTTACATATATAGATGCATAGTCGTATACAGTAGCGTGGAAAACGATTTGATGGCAGGCAGAAGCTTTGATATTAACTTCGAACATCCTGTTCCTTTTTTTTTTTTTTACTCTAACCATTCGTCGCCGTCGCCGTCGCCGTCGCCGTCGCCGTCGCCGTCGCCGTCGTCGTCGTCGTCACCGTCATCATCATCATCATCATCATCCTCGTCGTCGTCGTCATCGTCAAGGTCGTAAATCCGCGTTAGTCTCGCTTTAAATCGGCCGTACGTATACGGCGAGACACTGCGGATTTAATGAGTTCGCTTCGACTCGCCTTCGAGGGTGCATCCGTGGATAAAAATTGCATGGACTTCTGTCGTCCTGCCGATACGTTCCCGTACCCAGAATGATATCTACGTCGAGAGTGAGGAGAAGCCTGAATTGAGTGGGTGGCGGTTTGGGTATGAGAGGGAGAGGGAGAGACCGAGACGGTATCGCGATTCGATGCTTCGAGGCTTTCAACTCCGGGGGTTGATTTCAGTTGGGGTGGAGTTCCTCTATAGGTCTCGCACACTTTTTTTTTCTCCTTTCCTTTTTTGAAGTGCAGATTTTTCAGGGAGATATCTTTTTTAATTATCCTCCAATGTACGTACGTGCTGTCGGCTGCACGCATGGCGCGCGTGTTCGCGCGCCCCTGCAGTTAATTTTATTAAAAAGTTTTCCAAACTTTTATTAGGCTTTTTTGAATTTCTATTTTATTTTTCGAAATTACATCTGTGTTACAATAACTGGGATACAATTTTGAATAATGATTTCTTAAGAGTAACAGGAAAGAAGAAAAAAAAGAAAACGTTTCTATATTTCGTAATTTTTACGTTTTTCATTTTGTGTAATATTAATTAATCGTGAGATATTCTCAATGAAATCATTTAACATTTTGAAGACGAAGGGTGCGATAATATCTTAAGAGATGCTCGATTAGTATACAATATCAAATTAGTATACAGTATCAAGCTATTTCACGATTTTCACCCAGTTCCTATAGCCCTAGGGCATCCTCCCTTTTCCTACTACTATTTGGCTCTACGCCACTGTATTCCAAGAGACTACGAGGGCCGTGAACATTTACGAAACTAGAGGCATTCGCACCTTTCGTGTATGAAACGAGTATGCCTAGAGCCGAATGTTACGAAACGGGGGAAATATTCACGGCTTCTTTTGTCTCTCGGTTCATCCCTACTCATATCGACGAATATTCTCTTGTTCACTCTACAGACATTGCAATTGCACATACTTATTTCTACAATTGCATTCTACCACTACGTTTTTTAGCACGATAATCAAGTAGATTTTTTATTCGCTTTTTTTTTCCTTCCTTTCTCATCGTTCAAAAAACGAAGTAATAATGTTTAATAATTCTGTTATATTTTTAATTGTTATAATATTTCTGATGGAAAAGAGAAATATAGATATAGAGTTCGACGGTTTGAAAAAGGGAATGGGTGATGGGTTTGCGGAGAACGATTCGTCGATGAAAATGAAGTAGGGTAGGCGAGAGGGTGAAATTTTCCGGCTTGCGTGAAACAAAAGCATCGTATATAGGAATCTCACTCACCCTCGTACGAGCCAGGGCTTTCTCGCGTCACGTAACTTTTTCTTTCCTTTTTTTCTGTTTTTTTTTTTTTTCTTTTCTTTCTTTGCTATATTTTCTTTTTTCTTTCTTTCTTATAGAAAGACGCATTACAGTGTAAAATCTTTCTCTCAAGTCATTTCCATTTACTTCGAGGAGGAGAAAGTTGCTTAAAGTTCGGCCAGCTTCATTGCGTTAATTAAGCTGTCGTAGTACAACTGGTACAAGTGGAAATTGTTAATTAACGTTAGTTAAGTTCGAAAGTTGAACGAAACCTTTTCAATAATGAAACTTTTCATTTAGTACAACGAAACTAAGTTCTTACAATTGTATCTATTTTTATCGCGAACGTTCAAAGAGATATTTTAAAAGAAGTAAATCATTATTATTTTTTGTTTTCTCCTTTATCGATATCCCGCGACTTCGAGTATCACAATCGAAATTTAAAACGTCCTCTTTTGATCGGTCTCACATTGACGTTCGAACGAAGAACGAAGAATTTATAATCTCGACGATATTCTATAAATAATGAGTCTCGGATATCATTACGATATTTTAAGCTCGAAGATATCAAATTGATGAATCGAATGGAAATCGTATAAGTACGGAGAATGCGTATTCATTGATTTCTTTGCACAGACTTTTGCAAAGACTCTTTCTCTCTTTTTTTTTTCTCTACTTCTCTTTTTAACTCTCTCGTGCTTCTTATTTTTTTTCTTTTTTTTTTTTTTTTTTTTTTTGAACGTTACGGGAAAGAAAAAGATCGCCATTGTTGGAGAGTCACACAATATAAAGTAATGAGTTGCTTGATTCGACCAAAGAATGGATAGAATGAGGAGAAAGAGAGAGAGAGAGAGAGAGAGAGAGAGAGAGAGAGGAATAGAAGATCTCCGAACGGTTCACCTCCCTAAATGTAATAATAAATTCCATTCACGAGTCCCCGACGTATTCGATTGCGGCCGATATATATCCGTGACTACACCGGGTGTCTCGTTAGAATTGGCCCACTGGTTATATCTGCAGAACCATAACGTGAGAACACTGCAAACGGAACTATACAAGTACCTATGGAAGTACCTATCAGCCTTTAGGAAGAATCTATACCTAATATATATTCCTCGTACGTGTTCGTTCTGTTAATCTTATTTGTCCGTTGTTGTTAAATTAACATGCCTCTTGTCGTACTTTCGGCATAAAAAATGAACAATGTTTGAGATGACACGGAGAAAAGAGAGAAGAACGAAAAGTTGATCGAAAGTATTTCTCGCGTATACTTTTTAAAAAATAAATATGAACCCGTAGAGAAGAGGATTTCAAGGAGACGATCAGTCATACGTTATATTCGTGTGACGGCCGATCATTTTTCTTCTCGGAAGTGCATTGCGACTGCACTCTATGTATATATACGTACCACCTATCTACTCGCCTACGTACTGTGTTGCGACATGCGAATAGGTACCTTACCTATATTCTTTGTCAGTGAAGAAGAAAAAGAGAATTAGACAGTGGAAAAAGGACAAAGGGAATAATAAGTCTATGGCTTTATAATCCGTACATCAGTTGTTTTTTCCTTTTTTTTTTTTTTTTTTCTTTTCTTATTATTCCAACGAAGAAAAAAAGCGTATCGATTCTTTTGTCGTACATTGTCGACGAGCGTATATCATTTAAATGATAATAGATCAATGACAAATGACGATTACGTCGATACGAAAAAAATTCAAACCTATGTCAAAAGATTTATTATTCCGTGTAATATCAAAGAATGACAGTAATCGTTCCGAAAAGCGTCTACTTGGAAAATGAAACGACTTTGAGATCGAATGTCGCAGAGATTCTTTCTCGGTCCATCGAAAAGTGAAAGAGATGAAAAGCGAAGGGAGAGGAAGAAAGAGAGAGAGAGAGAGAGAGAGAGAGTTGTATACCGCTCGCAAACGTTCGAGGAAGCATCACGTGTTCTTACATATTCGGCAGGAAACGAAAAAGCTTTCTCATATATTAATGATTCCAAAAGCTCGGCTGCCATTGTGTAGGAGGATCTATCACCGAGGATTTGACGGTTCCCCGTTGGAGAATCTCTATAATACCCAAGTTACAAGAGGTTCGCGTTCACCTCCGACCGCCCCTTGACAATAGTTCAATTAGTTACGGCTTAACGGCTCTCAGTTCCTTGCGACTCGTGACCAGAATCTCAGACAATTATTCTTCTTTCTATCGGTTAACTCACTACCTGGAACATTTTTTTTCTCAGCCTTCTCCCTCTTTTCTTATTTTATTATTATTTTGTTTTATTTTATTTTTTTCTTCTTTTCTTTTTTCTCTTTTTTTTCTTTCTTTTTTTTTCAAATCTCAACACCTCAAATGCCCGAAAATAATATCCAATAGACTTTTCTTTATGAATGACAAATTCGAAAATTCGTCAATCGATAATGATCCAAGAAATAAGGATAGGAGTAGGGAAGAGAGGGGAAAGGGGGAGGGTTGATCAAAAAAGAAAATTATTTTTTTCCAACGGAGTAATTCCTCAACGTAATGACGTATTAATATTATATTAATGACGTATTAAGGTGATATAAAATGAATCGATTATACAAGTCGTTAACTTAAATCAATGCCAGGTAATTAGTAACATTGGGAAACGTCGAACGAGTTCAAAGGATTAATCGTAAATTTCGTGGATCAGAAGAGACTAAAAGGACTAAAGGAGAGGAAAACTGAAGTGTACCGACAAGCCGAGAGCACCTTAATGTGTTTACCCCTTGCAAGTGCCTATCCAAAAGCGTCTCTAGGAAATGAAATACCGTTGCGTACGTAAACGAGCTGTTGGAGTACTAGCAAGTAAATAACGAACTTTCTTGGCTCGTATAGCGCCTTAAACCGTTACGAAGAGCTCATTACGCACGCTCATCTTCCACTTCCCGTTTACGTTCCAACGGAAAGCGACATTCTCCATGTTACACCGAAAATTTGACTCTACGAGCAAGCGTATAGTATTTTTAATTTTCTAATTTAAAATGAAAATTATATGCGCTTTATAACTTGAGCATCGTCGATTATAAAAAGTTTCGACAAAAAGAAAAAAAAAAAAAAAAAAAAAAAAAAAAGAAAAAAAGAGGAAAAAGAAAAAAAATTAAAACATAAAAAGTAATATCGTATTATCTACATTTATTCTGCAACAACTCCGACAAGAATGCGAAAGAAAGAGAGAGAGAGAGAGAGAGGGGGGGGGGGGAGAGAGAGAGAGAGAGAGAAGAAAAATTAAATGTCAAAGAACACTTCCGACGACAAGGACGACGACAAAAATAAGGTATGTTCTTTTTACGACAAGGATTTATGAAAGCTACTGTGTATCTCCTTCCATTCGAATTTCACAAAATTGTTCTTTAATTAAGGAAATGAAGCGTGACAATAAAAAGTTGTTTATAAAATGAGACCTAAAGGAGACTGGAAATTCAGACAATTACGTATTGTATGCGAACTCGAAATTAATTACCTGCATACTACGAAAAAAACGATCACCTTTCATTAATTATATATTAATTGTGAAAAACGTATTTCTTCATTTCTATCTTCTATTTATCTCCAATATGTCGTTACAAAATTCGGACTGTAAATTTTTATAACATATTTATAATGCTTAAATTTATAATAAAGTTAACTTCTAAACAAATATAAATACACCACACGTACGCGCAGAGCTAAATCTATTTTAATAAAATGTTACAAAGAATTTATCGTATAGTATTTTATATTTTATCCGGCTTGACGTTTCAACGACGTCAATTATATTTATTCGATTAAAATACGTAATACGTTGAGTTGGTGAAAAAGCAAAATCGAAAAGTGCTTAAGCTTTATAACTGTGCGACTTTTATTCATAAACGAAGCGCGTCCTTCGAAAACGATTAACGGAATCGTTAGTCGGTAGAATATAGAAAGATAAAACCTATCAAACGACGACGATTCCCCTATTAATTATTCTTTTTGCGGGCTTACGGTAAAATGCGTCGACCCATCATCGCTTACTATACTAAACGTCCACCGCAGTTCGTTTCTCGGTTAAAACCGTCGACCAGGAAAAGGAAGGAAGATGGAACGAGCGTACACGAATTATACGTCAATATCTAATTCGCATTAGTGCCGATGTCGACGTCGGGTAAACGCAAACGTTTCACGACGCTTTTAGCCGGGTCATCACATATTCACGCATTGCTCGTAGCTTCCCTCAAGAAGGTAACACATTTATCGTTGACTTTGAAGAGATTATGAAAACTTTACTTCGTGTTGTGAAACGTTAAAATTTGTCCAACGTTTTATAAAGAAAAGATATAGATAATATTATAAAATCTGCTTTTTTTTTTCTTTTTTTTTTTAAGATCACGATCTATTACATAGAAATGTTATTTTCTTTCTAAAACTTTACCGCCGTATTACCTGGATTCCTAAATTTAAACAAGATTCCTTCTTTCTCCTTCTCGATTAAACAAAATGTGAATTCTTGGATAAACTTTCTAAATGAGAGCTACTTTTCTCTCCACCTACTCAAACGTCCGTATTATTATCAAACCGAATGAAGAAAATAAAGTTTTCCTGTCACCTGGTACACGGTACTCATAACTTTAAAGTCCTCAGTTAATTCACACCGACTTTCTTTCTCTTCTATTTTCTCCTTCCTTCCACCGAGCCCGCATTTTCTCGATTTTTCCGGCCCCAATCCTCCGGTAAGATTACTTAGTGGAAAAGTTCTGAGGAATCAATAAAAGAAATTAACTCTCGAGTATAACCGATAGAATTTTTAATTCGACGGACCAAATCGAGACATCAATAGGAAGCTGTTATCTTCGGATCCTCTTTGAAAGTGACTGAACAACTTTGGAAATTTCAAGTATCCATTCTATTAATTTCATCTTAGCTTGAAGATCTCACGGCAAGTGTCTTATTCGACAAAGAAGATTAAGAGAACGGAATAATAATCCAAGAAGAACATGCATATACCCTACAAGCATCTAGTGAAACTTTCACAACAACAAAATATCATTTTGAATATTTCTCGAATATCGGCTTAGAATAATAATAAGAAGAGTTTGTTATATTGTGTAGAAAGAAAAGTATCTATCTCTTTCTTCTCTTTGGTAACCGTGAGAAACTTTAAGAGAAATGTTATAAAAGAGAAAGAAAAAAAGAAGAAAAAAGAGAAAAGAAAAAAAGGCGAACGTATATAAATAATCAAATGATGCATCGGAAGATGAAAGGATCCTGGCATATCTATTTCGAGATCTGGGAGAGATAAAAGGCAGATACGATAACAGATTGGCCGTGGATGGGAGGAGAGTCGACGCGTAAGCTCCTAAGCCGAAAAGAAAGAAAAGGAGGAAGAGGAGGAGAAGGAGGAGGAGGAAGACTCGAGGTTGCTCGACTCTGGATGGAGTTTTTGGATCGATCTGAAGGTGGTAAAAGAGAAAAAGGAAGAAGTAGAAAAAGAAGAAGAAGGAAGATGAAGAAACGGAGGGTCGAGACCAAGGGATAGCTCATGGATTCTTCTCCTCACCCCTTTCTCAACCTTTCCCCCACTCCCTTCATTTTCTACGCTCCCTTTTCGGAAAGTTTCGCGCGGTAACCCTTCGTATAAAAGGCTGCGTGGTGTCGGGACAGTCAGGTCATAGACGTGATCCGAGAGTTCGCTTGGAACAACCTCCATTTGTACGGGAAATTACATCCTCTATGGAAGACAAGAAAGATGAAGGAAAAAGAAATATTTCAATGGTTATGGCAACCCTTTTTGAATTCATCGCCATCAAAAAATGAACGAAATATGGAATATGAGAAATGAGAAAATTATCAAGCGACAAATGTTCAATGTCCATTGGTATTAAGCATTATTTTAATTTTCTATCAGATTACGTATAATGTTTGATCTTGTTCATAAAGATTTTCACGAATAGGAAAAGTGAAAATGAATATTCGTAAAAAGTCAACAAAAAGACGTACAATAATGAGGTGAAAAAGTATGAGTTAAATCGTAAGGGTAGGAAGTTTTCCCAGCCGATTGAACGACGATAAGTAGCTACGAGAGAACTACGTCTCTCGTTTTATTTCACTCGATTTGACTTGTTACCCTATCGACGTCGTTTATAGGTCTTTTATTTCCCATGGAATACATATATATATATATACATATATACATATATACATATATATATATATATATATATATATATATATGTACATACACACGTAGATATATACCTATACAAGTTACACTCGAAGAAAAGTATTACTCTCTTTTATCGCGAGTAAGTCCGTTTCAACGGATTCGTAAGAGTAGTATCCAGGATTGAACGATGATAAAATCGCAATTTTAAGACACGTGTGAATGTATGCATAAGGAAAAAAGGATTTGAGAGAGAAAGAGAGAAAGAGAGAGACGGGAAGGGGGCATGGAGAGAAAGAGAAGTGGTCGGTAAAATGAGACGAGTAGACTGGAAACGACGAGGTTTTCCATACGCGAGAAGAGTTTACCCCTTTGGTCCTTACAACCCCTGGCACGCGGCACCCTTGCTGTGATTTTTAACGACCTTCATAGTCGACATCGTCGTATATACATAGTAGTAGTAGCAGTAGTAGTAGTTGTTGCCGTTGTTGTCGTCGTCGTCGTCGTCGTCGTCGTAGTCGTCGTCGTCGTCATTTTCTCTCTCTCGAGGACGTCACCGTGACGAAAGTAGGTTCAAGGTAAACGCCACCGACTGCGTATGATTTATGAATGGAAAGAGGAAAAATAATGCGGCTACTCGAAAACAAAAAAAGGAAAGAAGAAAAAATGGGGGGAAAAAAACAAAAAAAAAAAAAAAGAAAAATAAAGAGAAAAAGAGGGACTGACTCGCGAGCGAGCTGCCGGGCGTGAAACGTTTGTTTGTATGGATAATACGTTGAACAAACGCGAAACTCGCTGGTTGCTCGTGTTATTCGGCTTAGCTGCTTTATCGTGCAAGTTGAACGTAAAAAGTGTTAGGTTTTAATATTTATCGTCTAAATACTCGAACCTTGAGTGCGTTCCATCAAAAAAAAAAAAGAAAAAAACAAACCAACAAAAAGAAGAAAAAGAAGAAAAAAGAAAAAAAAAGAAAAAAAAAAATAAAAGAAAAAAAAAAGAAAGTTTCATCAAATTTTGTCAATTTTATTCATATCGCTTTTAAACAATTAACTTTAATAACGGACAAACTTATTAATTTATTTTTTTTGTTTTTTTATTTTATTTCTTCTTTTTTTTTTATTCTCTTCTTTTTCCAACGGACCTCGAGCATATCATAGCTGTGGTATTATCAAAACAACAAAATACGTCGATCCTTTCGACGACAAAGTATCCTTGAATTTCTAACACATTCCCATTTTACAAACTAATGAGAGAGAGAGAGAGAGAGAGAGAGAGAGAGAGAGAGAGAGACAAAAAGAGAGAAAGACAAAGCGCATATCAAGGCACGAATTGTACGTTTCCGTTTGTCTTTGCGCTCGCTATTAAATTGTTCCTCGAACAAACGAATGGACGAACGAAACGAAGCTTTTAATCTTTCCTCCTCTTGCTACGTAACATATGAGTAACTCGGATGAACCGACGTTGTTATTAATCGTAATCACAATTCAATTTCATCTCAGTCAAAAGAAACATCGTTCTTCCTGTAGTTGAAACTACGAGTTTGTCGTCCCCCGTCCTTCGATCTTCGTTCTACATTCGTAACCCAGATCTGATTGCTAGTTTTAAACGAGATCTCTGGAATCTGAAAATTGGATTCCCATTCATTCGAAAGCAATTAAATCTTATCCCGACGAAATGATCTCTCGTCAAGTAGTAAAATGACATAGTTCAATTTTAACAGAAATTCAAAAACTTCATAAAAATTATCCTGAAATAAAGATTTTTATCGTGAAGAAAAAAAAACAAAAATGTTAAATACGTAATAACGTATCTGTCGATTGATAAAATTAAAACGAACTATTTATTTCCTTTTGATTTCTTAGTTTTCTTTTCTGTTTCTCTTTCTTTTTTTTTTTTTTTGTCACCATCGAGGTTTACCCTCAAATGATATTGTAAATCGAAGAAGCCCGAAGGAAATCTCAGGCTTCTATTCTACTTTCTTTTCTTTAGATTCTCTTTCCCTTCTCGCGAAGGTAAACGCCATATTTTGCAGTATCAATCATAGCACGCAATAAACGGCTACGTGGTATAAGAGAGAGGGTCAGGTTGCCAAGATACAGAAGCAGTTAATAGCACTATTACATCTAGGCTGGCCGGTCTCGAAGCCGAGGCCACGAAGGGCACGAGGGCGTGTGCACGTGCACGAAGCCTGGAGTGAGGGAGATAGATAAAGAGGAGGTGGAGGAGGAGGAGTAGATGACGATGTGGCAGTGGGTGCCCGAAGGGACGATGTCGTCGCAACGTGCTACCAGCTGTGACTTATGACGTATCACGGTGAGCAGGAACAACCAGGACGAGTACAACGTTGCTGCCCAACGGGTGGCCGTCAAAACTGAGCCGTTCGTTCAATAAGTTGTGATTTATCGAAAGAGAGAGAGAGAGAGAGAGAGAGAGACTCACTTTCCTCCTACACCATTTTAAACTGTTTTTTTTTCTTTCCCCTCTAGTAATAATAAGCTTCATACGTCGTGGACATCGTTTCTTTTTTTTTCTTTTTTTCTTTTTGTCTTTTTTTACAAGAATCCTATAATCTTTCGAAAGACGAACGAGCCCGAGATAGAACAGAGAGTGTTATCAATGAGATATTTACCGAACGAAAAAATACTACACCGATTTAATCTACTTTTTATATTTACTTCAATGAATTCTCGATGAGTAGAAAAACTGAACGATTTATCATACAGATTGAGGTATCTTTGACGGATAACCTGCTTCTATTAATATACGGGAAACGTTTAAAAGAGTTTTATACTAGTTTTAATCGTTCTTTAGGATATGAAATATGTGCGTGTGTGTGTGTGTGTGTGTGTGTGTAAGCGCGCGACGACTTCTGTCTTATAAAAGTCTTATCTCTCGTAGAAACTTGGGGATGCTTTTAAATCTTTTTAATTATGACATATTACGTTAATACAGCCGGACATGGTTGTGATTAATTGTGAAAAACTAGGTGACGGAATAAAGTTGTAAAGCAAAAAGAGTCGCATTCTTAGGTTGTTTCTGAATAAGCTTGACTGTTAGGTAGCATGTTTGCCTTTCTAGGAAATTTGTTCAAGCACGTTTTGAAGTAGCACTCGCGGGAACAGATCAAAGGCCTGCTTCTCAACTTCCTCCTGGCAGGATGAATACGCGACGAAAGTTTTTCGTCCAAAGTTATAAGCTGTTTCTTAACCTCGATTCCGAGATATAAAGGAAACCGTCTATCGTTATAACAACTTTTTCTCCGGAGTTACGAAGGCGTACCTTTTGAAAACTTCCTTTCGTATCGAAAGCGAATCATTTCCCGCTGCTCGTTTTCCCTATGCGGAAGATGAATATTTACAAGATATAAATAATTTACTCTTTGAGAAAAAAGTTTTCACAGGTATACTACAAAACGAAATTTCAAAAGTATCATAGCTATAAGAACAACGTCCCTGGGGGCAAGAAACAAATGACCGAATGGCAATATGTTAAAACACCAAAACGACGAATTATTCTTGATTATTCAAATGATATCTCCAGGCATTAAAACAAAAATTCATGCACGTGAATAGATTAACGTGGTCGACCTGGCTATGTACTTTGTTCTTTTTTTTTTTTCGATATCGTATAAATCAAATGAAAAAAAAAAAAAAACGAAACAAAGAAAAAGAAAAATAAAAAGAAAGTTTCATAGTCAACGTACGTTCGAAAATACATTTTCGTATGAGAGTTTTACTTATCTTTCTTTCTCGAATGAAGTTAAAAACGATAGGGAATAAAAACAGTCTGCAATACTAAAATATTATTGGCAGATTAAACCGTCGTTCATTTGCACGTCTGCTACTTGAAAAGTAATTACCCTGTTGTCATCGACAGACCACCACCACCACCACCATCAGTATTGGACTCGAATCGCGGGGGTAACTCAACAGCTGCGAGAGGGTGAACCTCTTCATTATTTTCCGATACCCCTATGCTTCGTATCGCTATCTCTCTCTCTCTCTCTCTCTCTCTCTCTCTCTCTCTCTCTCTCTCTCTCTGGCGAAAAGAAGAGAGAAATAGAAAAATCGCATGTTCCATTCTGAGTTCCGATTGGAATCAAATGTAACACCGGTGAAAATTATTTTTAACGAGCGTTCATCAAATTAAATCGAACTGAATCGCTAATTAAAACCCAAGGTCGAACCACTATTCTATATTTTAATCTAAAAAAAAAAAAAAAAGAAAAAAAGAAAAAAAAAGAAAGAAAAAAGATAAAAAGAATAAAATTAATTTTTACGTGCTACGGAATTATAATTTTTACGAAGTTCGAAGACAAAGGTAATTATTTCCATGCCATCTTCGTCGACTATTTAAGAAAAGAAAAAAAGAAAAAAAGAAAAAAAAAAAGAAAAAACGGGTTAAAAGATAAAAAGCTATTGCGTTTAATAACGTGTCCTTAATACAAGACTTTTAATCTATATCTTTTGATAATATTCAGATTCACAGCGAGAAAAGGATCGAAAATAAATGGCAACGACCAAAGGGAAGAATAAAAGCTGCTGGATAATACTGTGCTTTCAAGAAGTAAGAGATAAGTCTTTTTTTCGGAACGAAAGAAGCTCATTCGGAGAGAAGGCAACTATTCTACGTTAAGAACGAAGGAAGTAAGAAATCTCTCTATCTCTCTAGTTGTAATTCTTT
Source organism: Vespa crabro (assembly GCF_910589235.1). Taxonomy (NCBI): domain Eukaryota; kingdom Metazoa; phylum Arthropoda; class Insecta; order Hymenoptera; family Vespidae; genus Vespa; species Vespa crabro. The sequence continues at coordinate 11,072,360 of NC_060959.1, forward strand.
GGAATATCAACGAGTCGTTATTACTGATAACGAGCAACCGTTGAATCTTCTTAGAACATCGTCCAAATCGCTCGTCACTTCAGTTCTACATGGTAAACATCATGATCGATCTTATCGCGCGATTTCTTTACGATTTTTCACGTCCGATCGAGTTTATAGAATGTACCAGTTTAATTTCGTTCCTTCTTATTTATATAAACATTCGATATTATCTCGAAATTTATTCGACGGATCGAACGATTTATTCACGTATTAAAATGATCATTGTTTTATTAGTTGGTCTAACGATAAATATATATTCTGTTTAAAAAAAAAAAATATTTTTTTAATTATATTATACTTTATGTAATACACACAAAAGAAATGTTTCGAACGTCGATCAAGTTTGATCGAGCATACACCCTCTATAACGTATACCTATATAATATACATACGATAAAACTCAGCGATCCCTTTTTCCCTTGGATTTCCTATTTCTCTCAGGCGAGTAAACGTTTCAAGCATGTACACTTTGAAGTTGCTCGTTGGTTAAACAGCCCGCCGGGCCAGAATAGCCACGTTACCTTCGAATCAAAACACCCTACAACTGTATTTAGAAGAGATTGCCTGATATCCAGCTTTCTACTGTGTGGAAGGGTGCAACATGATAGATACGAATGAGCATTAGTGAGACTTAACGAACGCGCATTCAAAATTATATTAGACTCGCGAGGGTTGTAAAGACGTGGCTGATTAGAAAGGAAATCGTCTGATCGAATGTAATCGCATGGAAACTTTATAAATTTGGGTTTAACGTTACCGGTATTCTAATTACAGGGAATATTATTTGTAAACTTCTCAAATTACGAATACATTCATTGAAAATGAATATAACATTTTTTCCGTTCTTTTTTTTTCTTTTTTTCTTTTTTTTTTTTTTTTTTTTTTAAAGTAAATAAAAATATTTTATGCAAGATATTTTAATGATAAAAAATATTTTCGAAATATCATTTTATTTACACGATATATATATAAATATATATATATATATACATCATGCATGAATTTTTATATTCGTATGAATTTTTCTAAGCTCAGACGTCGTTTAAACTAAGTTATTCAATTTTAAAAGAGCCTATAAACGCTTTACGTTCTACCCCTAAAAATGAACTTTTTTTTGTCTCTATTTTTTTCTTTGCTTCAAGCATGCCAAAGGAAGGTACCTAAAGTAATTCCAAGGAAAATCGAAACGAAAGCTTGATTACCAGCGTGACTAACGAGACTTCGTTCTTTCGGTGAAACGAAAATGGCCGATCTCGTTCGAACCTATCTACTATCTTCACGAGGAATCGATTTAGCAACGAGAGTCGGCTTGCTCGCAGTCGGCCTCGACGATTTCTCGACAATGAGAGATCGATTTCACATTTGTAATTGGGCAACTCGACGTCAAACTATTCTCCTTGAAACTCATTGGATATCCTCTTCTCCTCTCTCTCTCTCTCTCTCTCTCTCTTTTCCTCTCTCTTTTTTCTCTCTTTTTCTAATTGCTAAAAAGAGAAAAGAAATAA